>NC_054754.1:7842201-7962201 GCF_018143015.1 Lytechinus variegatus | reverse complement strand
TTATTTAGTTATTTATTCATTCGTTCGTTCGTTCGTTCGTTTGTTTGTTTGTTTGTTTGTTTGTTTGATTGTTTATTCATTCATCTATTATGTTTATTTATTTAGTTCTTTATTCATTCATTTTTTTTTTTTTTTGTTAAAAAAAACTGATTTCATGGATTGGGAAGTGGTAACGCGCCCTGTAAATCTGCCCGAGATTTCCCGCTCAAATTGATGTCGTTTTCACGAGATGGTGCGTCAGCGTTGCATTACCCGAGTTCGTATCGTCTGCTAATAATACATGATCCATCATGTGTCATAATTTAGACGTGTCGTCTCAATATGAAACATGATATGCAACAGCGAAGAATTTATGACAGCTGAATTATTTACCCCCCCCCCGAGTGAAATATATATATTCATGTTGATGCAATTTCTTTCGACATTCCAATTTATTAAATGAAACAAACATTAGAGCAGTAGATAGTTTTCTCCGCTTAACACATGAAACATCACGTTAAATATCATTACCATTATCATGATAATCCTCATTTTTATGACACCAGGTAGTGTTTCATAAAGCTGTTCAGAGTGCTGGTGATCCTTTCTTACGCGCCAAATAATCCCTAATGAACATTTAATGGTGAATAATCTTTATAACAAGAAAGGATCACCAGTCGTCTTAAATACGACTAGCTTTATGAAACGGCCCCTTGAAAGATAAGATAAGATATGATAATATTTTATTAACTATTGACCCCTAATCGGGAGAATGAGAGTCATGAACATTTACATTATTTATAGACCATATTCCATAGGCCCTAAATTTAAAGGACAAGTCCACCCCAACAAAAACTTGATTTGAATAAAAAGAGAAAAATTCAACAAGCATAACACTGAAAATTTCATCAAAATCGGATGTTAAATAAGAAAGTTATGGCAATTTAAAGTTTCGCTTCATTTCACAAAACAGTTATATGCACATCTCGGTAGGTATGCAAACGTGGAACTGATGACATCACTCACTCACTATTTCTTTTGTATTTCTTTATATGAATATTTTTTTTCTTTTAATTGTCATGCGAAATGAAGTTTAATTCCTCCTTGAACACGTGGAATTCCATTATTTTAACATTTTGTGCTTCAGGTAAGGAGGTCCTAATCGTCAAATTCGTAAAAATTGAAATATTGTATAATTCAAACAATAAAAAACAAAAGAAATAGTGAGTGAGTGACATCATCGCCTCTCTCATTTGGATGTAACTGGCTCGTTCGTATAACTATTTTGTTAAAAATAAGAGAAATTTTGAAATGTCATAACTTTCTTATTTTACATCCGATTTTGATAAAAAATTTCAGCATTGTACTTGTCTGATTTTTCTCTATTGATTCAAATCAACATTTTTCTGAGGTGGACTTGACCTTTAAATGGATTAAGTGACTGTTTGCAAACATTGAACTGTTTGTGCATGCATGTTGTCAGTGCATGAAATGATGTTTTAAGAGGAAACCCTGGATACTTTATTTCATAAGCAATATTACATGCTTCACAATAAGTTATAAAACGTGATTATTTTCCCTCTATACAGTTCATTGTTGTATTCGATTGAGCTGCTTCAATAATATCAGGGGACTCCTGTCCGACCTAAGGGTTTGAAATCATGATTACAGCATTGCCAGCAACAATCCCTTCAAATGCTAGTTATTACCCTTTATGAAAATACTCATCCACACGGAATCATGGTCAATGTTAACCCATTAAGCTTTTTTCTTTCCTCTTATATTTTTAATTTTGAAGATATTTGTGTATTGATAAGAATATTTCTAGATTTTTTTCCATCTCTTGTGATGTGTCGTTTTTTATCATATTTTGGCGTTGTTTATGTCATGGGTCTGCTCATTCTGATTTGTATCTTCTTTTTTTTTGTTATTAACCAGGCGTTGTCAGCTTGTATTTATGAATATATTGTTTTGATGTCTACTGATGCGGTATAATAAGTAGTCAACATAATACCCCGTACACGGTTATAGTAAAGATCAATCAATCCGCATACATTCGTAATTCCGAAGCTTCGTAATTCCGAAGGTTCGGTTATTCCGAAGGTTCGTATTTCCGAAGGTTCGTAATTCCGAAGGTTCGTAATTCCGAAGGTTCGTCAATCCGAAAACGAAATAAGGTTCGTAATTCCGAAGGTTCGTTCATCCGAAAACGAAATAAGGTTCGTAATTCCGAAGGTTCGTCAATCCGAAAACGAAATAAGGTTCGTAATTCCGAAGGTTCGTTAATCCGAAAACGAAATAAGGTTCGTAATTCCGAAGGTTCGTTAATCCGAAAACGAAATAAGGTTCGTAATTCCGAAGGTTCGTTAATCCGAAAACGAAATAAGGTTCGTTAATCCGAAAACGAAATAAGGTTCGTTAATCCGAAAATTAAATAAGGTTCGTTAATCCGAAAACGAAATAAGGTTCGTTAATCCGAAAATTAAATAAGGTTCGTATTTCCGAAAATGAAAATAATTCATTTTGGAAAAAAAAACGATGCTGTCATTACAAGATTACACGATATTATGCAATGATAGTAATAACGATCGATGATGTGTGTTGCATGGGGTTAAAGCATGTATTTCATTAAGAATGGCGCCCTAATCAAGCATAGGCTAATTTCGATTTTATCTGAGCAATTGCTGCCTATAAGCAAATGGTTTAATTAAAGATGCAGGGGATCAAGTGTGTTGGAAGCGTGCGAGCAACCTCTAGATAATAGGATTTGTATTGGAGGGGATGTCATTTTTAATAACAGCTTCTGCTGGTAATAAAAATAAAAATAATACTAATAATGATCCTTGTGAGATGTTGAAAGCGCGAATCGCAAGTTGAAACTAGTAGACATTTCATGTAACAAGACGTGAAGTGAGCATTCGGAGCATTTTTTGTAATCGTGAGAAAGATGTGTATCTTTCTAAAGAATTAATGCGAGGGCGAGTTGTAATTTGTTTAAATACTGACCTGGGGCCCGTTGCATGAAACTTTTTACCTGAGAAAACTCAGGTTGTTTTTACAGGAGTTTTTGCCCTGTGCTAAAGTAATTGGCGGAAATCAGACTAACCTTAGTTTTCAGTTTTTACCAGAGTTTTCTCAGGTAAAAAGTTTTATGCAACAGGCTTCAGAAAGTAATCTTTTAAGGACTGCATTTAGTGACTCATGAATAGAATATATATCTCACGAACTAAATAATGAGAGCGCGAACCGCAAGCTTAAAATTTGTGATATTCCAACCTGAAAACTGGACATTTCATACTTCTTTTTTGTAACCAGGAATAGAATGAGTTCCTCAGTAAACAATACTTGATGCGAGCGAGAAACGTGAGCCAAATTTTTCCGATTTTCCAACCTGAAAACTGGACATTCTATAGCATTCTTGTAAAAAAAATAATAATAGCTGGGAGAATAGTTTTCAGAACTGAAGTGGCTTCCCTGGGTAAATGATATCTATATCAATATCATCATTCTAGGCCAACATGAAATTTCCAAAAGTTTGAGCACGTGATTCGCTCGCAACATCTCACAAGGATGCCCTTTTAACAGTATTGACCAAAAAGGTGAATTTTACTTCTTCAGATTTGACTTTTTCCCCCAAACCGCTTGCTCTCTACGCTCGCAGAAATGAAACGTAAATATATAACTTTAGCATGTTTAGTGATCACTTAAAAAATTGTGCTCAATTTAGTTACTACAAAAACACACAACCTCTTTACACAGATGATAATCTAATGGTGAAAATATCCGTTTGCACCAAATTGCCCCTATTGGCCCCCTTTTTTTTACTTTGCCCCCCCCCCAAAAAAAAAAAAAACGTTCCGCCGCCATTGGCTAAAACACGCATCGTCTTCATGGCTAACTGCAAAAAGTTCTTAAAATGTCCCCTTTGTTCAGGTCAGAGCTTATATATTTAAAAATTCTGTTCGCGCTTCTTGCTAGCAGTCATTATCTAAATTTAGTTACATAGGCATCTCGCTTTGAAGATCACAAACATATTGCCCATCATATTAACAAAAATATAGCTCGCGCTCGCATTATTTAAAAAGGGTTTATCATGTTATCACATATTTACTTTATTTTATAAGGATAAAGCTAATTATTGACTGTTAGGACTACCCTTTCAAAGAAACAAACAAAAATCAACTTTAAACTGCCGATCAAGGAAAACATGGCAAAAAAAAATCCCCCCCCCCCCTCTATTTGACGAAAGTTGGATCCGCCGGGAGGGAGGCAGGGGGCATCAAAAATGGAATAAAAAACAGGGGAATTAATATTTTCCAAAATGGGAAAGTTCCTTTTTCAAAAATAAATATGCCGTTTTTCATGTTTTTTTCGAAATAAAATACTCTTTTTAAAGTATACAAGTTAAGTTAAGTTTTCAGGCTGGAATATTGAAAAATTTCAGCTTGCGCTTCGCACTCTCATTCGATTGGAGAAATATGCATCCTAAAGAGGTCACTAAATGCTTTCTTTAACAGGTTCCTTTTCTGGTCAGTATGTTTAAGCTCGCGTTTTGCGCTCGTGTTAATTCTTTAGTTAGATGCACATCTTTTTAATGACAGCAGAAATCTGCTCGGATTTTTAAAAACTAATTTTCATTTTTTATTGAAATAACCTAAAGTTTAGCTTGTGATTCACCCTCGCAACACCTCGCAATAATGCTATTTTAAGAATAACTGACCACAAAAAACGTTAAACAACTTCACCTTTGAATTTGTTTTACCAAGCCGCTCGCTCATTATACTCTCTCCCAAAAAATAAAGCCTAAATATACATTTTGCCATAATAAGAAGTCACTTCAAAAAAGTTATCATCTACTTAATCACTATCAAACAGACAATGACTTCAAGCAGATGATAATCTTAAGGTGAAAATATCACCACAGTCCCAATTTTGACGTATGAGTTTCATTTTTTGGCTTTACCCCCAACGAAAATTCGTTCGGCCGCCCTTGCCTTCCCATCTTCATATGATAATTGAACGGCAACAGTGTCCCCCGCCCCCCTCCCCTTGCCTCTGCCTCTGCTTTCCCGGTTTTGATTTTTCGGATTAACGAACCTTATTTTGTTTTCGGATTAACGAACCTTATTTTGTTTTCGGATTAACGAACCTTATTTCGTTTTCGGATTAACGAACCTTCGGAAAAACGAACCTTATTTTGTTTTCGGATTAACGAACCTTATTTCGTTTTCGGATTAACGAACCTTCGGAAAAACGAACCTTATTTCGTTTTCGGATCAACGAACCTTCGGAAAAACGAACCTTATTTCGTTTTCGGATCAACGAACCTTCGGAATAACGAACCTTTTTTCGTTTTCGGATTAACGAACCTTCGGAACAACGAACCTTATTTCGTTTTCGGATTAACGAACCTTCGGAACAACGAACCTTATTTCGTTTTCGGATTATCGAACCTTCGGAATAACGAATCGTCGGAATTACGCCACAAATGTTCGGATTAACGAACCCTTTTTCGTTTTCGGATTAACGAACATCGAGGTATAGGCAATTTACGTGTTTCGGAATTACGAACCTTCGGAATAAAGAACCTTCGGAATTACGAAGCTTCGGAATTACGAAGTGTAACCCAATCAATCAATCAATCAATCATTTAACCAATATTTTAGTTATGACTGATTACAAGATTAACATCCAGGGTTCAAGATATAGGCCTACTTTCTGTGAACCGGGTGTAGCCCGACACAGGGTTTCCAAGGGGGCCGCGGGGGCAAAAATGGTAAAATGTAGAAGAATACACAGAAACGAGTGAGCAAAGCGAGTTAGTATAGTAGTAGCTCCATGGTATAGTTATTGTAACATGATTTACGTGGGCTTTATTGTTTAGATCTTCAATCTTAAACAAAATCGATCCTTAGGGGTGATTTTAGCGGAGTTTTACTATCTCGAAATTTACGCAACAGAATATATACGGGGTATTCCCCACGCTGCAGAATGGCCTGTGAAAACCTGTAATCAAAATTATATTTGGTAACAGACGACTGTGTTTGCTAATTGTTCGGTGACTGACGGGTTATTAATCCACCCTTGTTAGCGGAGGATTATACCATCAACGAAAGATTAAAAGAGTTGCTTGTTCATGTCATTTTAAGATGAAACGCTGACTCGCCCTACTGCGAGAAAAGCCAATCAAGGAAAATTGGTAAATTTATCTGTCGGATTATCATTATCTTGTTTCGGAGCCAATGGCATTGGAAACTTAGGTAATATACCCTGAAGTACAATGTAGCAGCATCAGCAGCAGTAGTAGTTGGAAAACCAAAAGTTTGCGGTTCCATCGCGAACTAAGCGATTTTTTTTTGTCGCTTCTATATACAAAATAATTGTAGACTGAAGGAAATTATTTGAAAAAATAAAGATGTATCATGTCAATTAAAAACCGTTGATATGGTTGATAATTTCAAGCAATGTTGTCGTAAAGCTGTATTTTTATACACGTTAACGGTTGTGTTTCTTATTTATTACTCATGTCACAGTTCAGTAACTTAACAATATTATATAAATATAACGTACACGTACAAAATATAACAGATTGGAATTCGTTCGGATGTTGATTTGCTTTTTGTCGGGTCAATTTTTGTTTGTTTAACCGATGATTCGTTGTGCAATTATTGTGCATGTAGAATCCATGCATTGCCCTGGCTATTCAATACAATGTAAGATATTACTTTTGAAATTTCGGTATGCCGAAATCTATGTGCATTCGCTTGTGAACGAATCAAAGGCGCTGGTCTTGGGCTGAACAACATTTTTGTTTTAATTGTTTTTCAAAACCACCCTTACAGTTCTCTATGTAATGGAAGAGACTGAATTCCTGAAGACCTTAAAAATGTTTAACTTCTGAAACTTAAAAAAAAAAAAACAATCCGAGCACAGACCACTGATCATGGGGGGGGGGGTGATCACCCTCTCCTCCACCATTTTTAACAAGTGGAAAAAGAAAGAAAACAAAAAAGAAGAGTCCAACAAGAAATATCTGGGCGGTAGTACCCCTATCATTTTAATTGAGAACAATTATCCCCCTCTCAAAATATAATCTTTGTATATTCCTCTAATAATGATCATCAATTCACAAACTTTCAATTGTTTACATGTATTTCATTTTCATTAAGTACGAGTGTTTTTTTTATCTTTGCAGTTTTTATTCGTCATAAAAAATAATCAAAATATACAAAACATATCGTTGCACTTCAATAAAAAAAGAACATTGTATAAGTACATACAACATAATCTTAATTTACAAGAAAATTAATTAATTAATTAAGTACGGGTGTTGCAGAGAATAAGAAAATTTCTATACATTTCACGTAATAGAACTTCATAATGACATAAAGCTAGTTTGCAGTTCAGGTATTCCAACTGTATGCTATATGTATTGCATTCTATGGTTGATGCATGGACCTATTACGGATCCATGGTTGATGTAACCTTTGTGCAGTCATGAAAATTAAGTATAGCTTTAACAAGGTGATATGTCGCCCCCTCGTTTCGCTCGCTTACATTTTTTTTCGACATGGCGCTTGGCATTCAACATTAGAAAGCCCTTAATCTAGCCGCCTCAGAAATTTTTACTTTTTAATGCAAACTTCAATGGATATTAGGTTTTATGTAAAAAAAATATTTTTTCAAATGGCCAATTTGAATGTAAAGAGCACTGATGAATAAGCAAATAAGCTGATGGATATTATAAGGTGGATGAGAATTAAAAAAAAAAAGTGTTAACCTTTCGTTTTGATTGTATTTCTGTCACGCCATTGAAAACTGATATTAACCGGTTTACGTATGAAGGATTACATCAGTTATTTCACACCGGTTTTAAGTTGATGGTGTTTATCACAACACCTACCATTGCTATTCTTATTAAACTGTATGATAATAATCTCTAATTGGAACACCAACTGTATGGTGTCATTTTTGACACCTTAATATTTAGTTATGTAAACGTATACGCTACTTTCTGAAATCATTTTATTTTAATGTATTCAAATGACTTTCGCCAGGATATGATAGGCATATGGTAAATGCAGCAATAATCATGACGATAGGGTTCATATCTACGCTTGCAGGGGCCCCCTTTATCCCTCATCTTCCTGCGGCTATAGGGTACGCCCATTGGCGGGCTACACCCCGCCAAACACGCCCTCATCCCGCTCGAGCGCACGTGTCCGGGTATGTTCAGGCTTTGTAACATTGGCTGCACACATTCAATCATTCATGTTTTGTCCACCGAAGGACGCTGTGAGGCCCCTTGGGATAAATTACACACAGACATTCGGGGATTATGAATACTTATCATTAAACATTTGTGTTTGTTTGTTCGTTCGTTATAGGAGAGAGGTAGTGGGGCAGGCAGACGAGTGAGACCCGGGTCTGAGAATAGAAAATAAAAAAGAGAAAAGTATTTTTTTAAATAGATATGTGGTGTGGTCATGTTATGAAGATTTCCCCAAAGAGGGAAATAAATAATAGACCAGGAACAGCGAAGAAGAACTGGGAGGGAGTATATGCTTCTTTTTTATAATAAAGGCGTAGCGAGCCCAAGAGTGAAGGGATCAATGCATTGAGTATGGTCTTAACTCCCATTCCCCCTTAACAAATATGATAATAATTTATTGTGAGCAAATTTTTTTTCATTAATTCTAATTTTGTGATAGATTTTGACATAGTTATAAGAAAATAATAAGGTCTGTATAGTATTGCAAACTTCTCATTTCCCTTTTTTAATCTTGATTAATTTGTGGACATGAAATCTTTTAGGGGTTCAAAACCTTTACCCCTCCACGTCTATGCGCTATTACAATGTTTTCGAAGTCGTCTCTTGTGAATTTCACCAAAATAAGTTAACCCTTTTTTTACCATGCATCAGGTGCAGTTTTTGCACATAAACAACAATATTAAAAACAACACAACGCTTAAATGAAACATGATTATGTCTGTGGAATTAAGTAATGCGGAGCTTGTTTTTTTTAGGACACGTCCAACATTTATTAGTATGAAAGGCACTTAAAAGACATTGTGAATGAATTCACTTTTAAATGCTTGTATAAACCTTTACGAAAATGAGATGGTACAAGGTCATGCAAATGATAAATTCGAGTTTTATCGAGGGCTTTTAAAACTAATTCACATGAGGTTTTTCAAATAAAACTGTAATTCATGTAAATCCAATGTGATTTAACTTAAACTCGTGATATCATTTGTCCACCTGGTCTAAAAAAAAAAAGACTCTATGTAGCCGATTTTATCACAGTTTCTGTTTCACATTTGAATTAAGAGGTCCATGCATTCATCTAAAGATATGTATCTCAAAAACATGCATCTGTCTAATAGTTCTGTTCTCACGCTCTCGCATGGCATTGCGAGCGAACGTTTCCCGCCTTTTCTCCGGCATTGGGAAGTATCGTCTGCGCTTCACACGCTGTGACGAATGACCGTGGGCCGGCTCTCAAAAATCAGAGGGCTTAAAATCTTTTGGTAAAGCTGATTCCATGCTCTGATAAAACGAGCTTTAAATCCTGTTTGAAGGAAAAGGGTGAACCCCAGAGGAACATCTTCCTTTTTTAATGTTTCGAAAATAAAGTTGAATAAAAAAAACACAGAAAGTTCGTATTTCGTTTTTATTTCCTTCCCGGCCCCCTCACAGCTGTGCTCGAGAGTTATTATATTCTTTCAGGATGGTATTAGTTCTTCTATGTTTCATTATTGTTTATTAATCCCATTATGATCAAATTATTAACATTTTGAAGCCGGGGATATAAGGGGTAAAAGTGCATTCCTATAACGCTTTATGACCTGTGAAAATATTCTACATGCAGTATGCCAGCAAATACCATTTCAGAGGTGATTTATACCCCAAAATTCTTATTGATATCCTTTTTTAAAAACTGAACACTGACATTAGGGTTTTTCAACAAATAAATATGTAATCGTAATTCATAATGATTGATTCAATTAAAATCTTACAGCTTTCCACTCTCCATTTTTATGTTTCCTACTAATTGAGAATTTATTTTTAAGAATTTTTACAACTCGAATGAAATTACGTTTTCTCAGTGCACAATTTTATCGAAGTCAAGTTCCAGTTGGCCATTAACGCATTCAAAGAAGAGTTGCATGTGTGTGTGCGAGTGTGTGTGTGGCTGTATTATGTACTTTCTTTTTCATAATATTATCATTATTTTCATACTAACGATCTACCCTCTGGTCTGGAGACTTACATGATGAAGTAATTGTAGGACAACACTATTTTCATCAAATGAACCGAAAAAATTGAAATTGTACAGCATGTAGTTTTAGTCTTTTTGATAAACCACCAACAGAATCATTGGTATATAATATCTAATAGGTTTCTAAATCGATCGAACTATCGTGAAGTCATACAATCTTGTTTATTATGAAAGATATGAAACTGTATTTGTAATCAAGAATTTTCTGTTTATTTGACCATCATAATTAGACCTATCTGCAGATGAATTAGTCGCGGTTGGAAACAGAAAACTATAATCAATTCCCCATGTAGACCTAATTCCTATATAGAAAATCATATGGAGCAATAAATTATGAAATGAATCTAGTAACATTGTGTTTGGTTATAACATTTGAAAATTGCAGAATATTCAAATCATGATATCCAGTTGTTATCATTAGGTTGCTGATACAGTTTTCACTTATGGGTTTCTCACAGAGGGAATTCAGCTTGACCAATGATAAAGAATAAAAGTCACCAATAAAGAAGAAAAATTGAACCAAAATGGATCCAGAGGTGAGCCCTCTACCCCATACCCGCCCCTGATTTTCCTTTTAAAACGGTATATAGGTAAGGCAAAAACTAACAGTATATAGGTAAGGCAATCAATATTTTGTAATAGTTTACCAATTATGAACGAAATAATCTTTGAAATATAGTAGTCAAAACCCATTTATGAACAAATATCACGTATTATTATAGGTATTCTTGAACAGTAAAACAATTTGTCAATATTTGAAAACGATATGTTCAAAGATAATGATTGATTCTAATACAACTCATTTGTTATTTCTCTTCTGTTCTGTACTCATAATATATTTTCAGTGTTTAGAGTATGTAAACACTTCATTCTTAACAATTTACGATTCTGACTGCGAATTTCCGATACGCTGTCGTGTGTTGGCAAAATGCTGTCAGGAGACAAGAAGCATTTCCAGTTGACCGCCCTCTCCCGGTGAATTACGAGTAATTGTGCTTGTCAAGTTTGTGTGTGCGTATTAATTTGGGATTTGTAAAGATGTAAAACAATCAGAGAGGATGTTTGAAAAATTGAATGTCACCATCGAAACAACGTGACCCGGGATCGAAGCAGTGGTCTCTGTTTAACTTCCGTACAGAGGCACACACGGGACAAATTTGGATGCTTTCGGTGAAGGAAAAGAATACGTAAATTCGTATTACCAAATAGTTTTTAAATTGCAAAATAAATTGCAATAAGAATTTTTTATTTTCAAATCAAAATGAAGCATGTGTACTGATATGGAATCATTTATTTCCAGGAATTAACTGGTAAACTTTACGTTTTTTATGCATGGATATAGACATGATAAAATCTGTTTAAAATAGGCAACTTTATGAGAAAATTATTATTAGCCATTTTAGTGATTAGTGATTAATTGAAGTTTGCTATTGCTAATCTCTTATCGTTCACATGCGTGTAACATGTATAGTAAAATGGAAATGTTGATTTTACCGATCATTACCGTAATTTTTGGTGATTATTTCGATAGCTGAGACTTAATACATTTTTCAGGAAATTTACTCAGCGTTATATTTCATATGCGGGGTATGCGTTTTACCAAATTGCTGAGAGAATTGATAATAAAAGTGAATGATTGTTCACGTACATTATATTTCTTATTCTATAGAGACGATGCAAATAAACGGAAGAAAGGGTATCAATAAAGTCATATAAACATAGCACCGCGATCTATAAATATATTACAGTCCTAGGTAATGTTGCTTGGCGGTTCTCCGGGTTTTAATTTTTCATTCCACGTTTTAAAAATAACCTTCCATACTTCTCTGATTCTCTGTAAAATTAATTTGAAAATCATTTTCTAAAATTATAACAAAGGCATATCTTTATTGTCGTACTCTAAAAATGTTGGGCAGCATACTATCCACACAACAATGGATTAAACAATTTATCCAACACTGGGTAGTTTTAAACCAATCAATACTGTGTAGTTTTTACCCAAAGTACACATTATTGGTTTGAAACTACCCGAATTGGATAAAAGTTTGAACCAATTGTTGAGTGGACAGTAATGTTGCCCAAGATTTTTAAGAGTGCATGATTGTTTTCAAGATTACCAATTTCGTTCAATGGGAAAGTAAATATTATAATGTCAAAAGTGTAAAAGCAGTATGATTTAATTAAAAATAGGATTTATGAAAATATTTCATGTGAAATAGAAAGTTTGACCCACTTTGGTAAGGATATTATATCTTGTTCTACGCAATGGGAATATTTGCATAGAAATAATACAATTGAATAATAATTATGTTTAATTTCAATTCGCTATGTTAATATGTTTTTCAAACTTATTTTACTATAAAGCTACGATTATGCCGTAGAATTGAATAAAACATGCTAAATTAACTAGAAGTAAAGCATCCTTGAATTAATCTTTTCAGACTAATATCAGAGATTTTGAATAAGTTAATTACTTTCATGATTTTCATGTCAAATGGCATTTTCTTTGGGAGTTTTTAGCCTGTATAATTTCCAAAATAATCACAGAATTGATTATTATTGTATATTTTCGTCAGGGGCGCCTATACTGAAAACCGATCATGATGAGTCAGTGGAAGGAGGACCCAGCCTTTTGAAAGGTCATGGATTCAAGCCGACTTACAGCCTCTACCATCAACTTAAAAAAAAAATCAAATGTGAACTATCATGAGTATCATCTTAATGTTATTTTTAGCTAGGTGATCAGCACTTTAAATAATTTGTAGGCTACGTCATCATAATTGAGGCCCACTTGTTGAAAAAAATTCAGAGCTGAACATTGCCTGAGAAAACCTAATTACCTTCCCCATGAAAATTATAATATTAATGGAAGAATAAATAAATAAATAAATAAATAAGATAAATCTATCAACAATTCAATCATTTTATTTCGTTTATTTCCATTTCAACAATAACAGTTTGTTTCGTACATTTTGACATGCAAATAAAACATATTTCAAGTATCCCTGTATAAAAATTATATTCAAGATTATCAGGTTGGAAATGGAGGAGGCTGCTAAAAAGCGGAGCTTGTATAGAGTGTACATAGCGTATAAAAATCAAAATAACAAATTGAGCATAAACCAGTTAAATTAAAAAGAAATAGGGGAAATTAAAATAGAAAAGGAAATAAGAAAAAGAGAGATTAAAGGTCTCCACAATCCAGCCCCAGCACTCACAAACGGACCTCGCTGATCAACAGGAAAACGAAAGAGATGGAAAAGTGTACGTCACATAATATTCATGTTTGATTTTAAGAAAAATACAAGAGTTTGAGTGATGAAGAATTAATTCAATGGTTATCTTAAAGAAACTTTTTGAAATTATATTTGAAAGAATTTAGGCTTGGTGATTCTTTGACGTTATTATTAGTGCCCCAGAGTCTAGGGCCTTCAAAAGTAAAAATTGATTTTACAAGGATGGTCCGGGGTAGTGGTAAATGGAATTCATCTTATTGACGTGTGGGATATTTGTGAATGAAAAAATAAATTATGAAATATATAAATGATTGAATGGGTAAGTGATTTATTAAATGAATGAAAAAAGAAAGAAAAAAAGAGAGAAAGAAATAAAAAATAACGAAAAAACAAACAAAGAAAGAAAAAAGAAAGAAAGAAAGAATGAAAGAAAGAAAGAAAGAAAAAAGGGAAAATTTATGAATAAATAGATCATTATGTAGTCTTGCAAAATCAAAAATGAAACACATATTTGATTGTTTTTCAGTTCAGCTCGGGTAGTATTTTCTTCAGGGGTCACCAGCATGACAATTTAAAGAAGCTGCAAAATTCCCTCCCTCCTCCCCTCTCCGTTGTTTACAAGAAAATCATCCAGACCAGTAATGAGTCTGGGGAAAAAATAGAAGTCGAGGCAGCCATGAAGACGGACAAGACGATGTCCGAATCGTAAACAAGCAAAATAGGAACGTGATGTGTTGTACTGAGGACATTTATATATACATATTGAAAGATTAAATTCACGCACATGGAAGCAACCCACACTCACACCCTCCCTCGCTCGCACACCCACACACATGCACTCACATACACACACAACGCTCTCGCGCACGACGTAATATTACGTGAAGATGTACGGTTTGTACATTGTATGCAACTCTTGCATGAGTTTATGTCTCTGTTGGCGCATGCGTAGTTGGTCTGTTGGCCGCACGTACCCTTGGTGAAGTCGTCTGCTCGTAATGTAGCTGTATAAAGCCAATCTAACCCACATGGAACATTACACTCAATGGTTTACATACAGTCTACTGCATGTTACCCACTTTTCTGACTTTTTGGCGAGATGTGGTACTGACTTTCTTCATGCTCACGTTTTCTGTACACTTTTATATAGCAAACAAGATTCCATTTTCAATCTTGACGCAACTTATATGGAGTAGCCTTCTGTGTGTACTTGGGGAAACTTTTTGAGGCACAATTCACAACTCAGCTCAGCTAATAGCTGGATATCTTATTATTTTGCTGGACTTTTGGAAGTGTTTTCTTGACTTTTCTTTTACCGTTGTCTGAACGGTGACCTGTAGCCTGTCGACTTCGTGTCGACTGGACCAAATTGTTTTATTCATGAATCGAGAAGAGGCCGGCGTTAAGATTTCGAACTACCGGGATTACAACGCGTACCACCGCTACAATATGCCTATGCTACCTGACCATGCAGAGTACTTATTCCCCTGCCCTGGGCCTTATCCCATGGATGACTATGGTGAAATTCCTCTGGATACATCTTGCCCAATAAAAAGTAAGCTTTGACCATCTTGTCATTTGTATTTCTGACTTTATTATGGTTCATTAATTTATTATTTACAATAAACATGATAAAAGTGAAATTATAGCTCTAGGGCCTTAATGATCATTTACTTGAAATTTCTCTTTTTATTAATCCTTATGGCTTATGCGTAACTTCGGAAACAAAAATGGAATATGATTATGAAATCATTTTTCTTGATGTGACACTGATGTTATTGTTGAATGAAGATCATGCATGTGAAAAAAATCAGGAAAATTGCCCTAAAAGATGAAATTGGGTTTCATTTCAAAACAAGGTGTAATTGGTATCGGTGTTTTTGTATTATATTTTTATTTCTGTCAATCACATCAGTTTTACAGATATTTTGTTGTATATTGCGAACATGTCGATGCCGTAGCAGCCGACACTCGCGGTCGAGTTAGCCTGCACTTTCAGGTGCGCATGTGTAAAGCAGAAGCATGATTTCACGTATTCGTGTGAGTGTATTTATTCCGGAAGATAGTGTTCCTCCAGGGTTTGTTGTGTACTGCTTCAACTATCTCCTCTCGTCAACCCGTTGGTGATTGGTTGTAAGATCAGTGGAAAAGCTGAGAGTTTGTCAGTCAACCAATCAGCGCTGGCGTTTTATCGCCCGTACTCGTTATGTATGCGAACGTGACTAAGGTCAATTTACATGTCATGAATATGCATTGCTGACTTTCGGACTTGCGCAGTCCGATTTTCTCATCACGTTCAGCCCCTCGCGTGCATGCCTACTACGTTTTTTTCCCTCCTCTCTCTCTCCGTCTCTCTCCTTCTCTCTCCCCTCGCAATATGAGTCGTAATATTATTGCACATACGAAACATATAGACCGAAATCGTACAGGAGTAGTGCCCATTTCTTTGACTATTTTTCGTGTTGCTAATGGTGCAAGAATTTTTCAAACCAGCGATACTGCTGAGGATGAATGTTGGTTGGACTTTTGGAGGTTGTGAAAGGTAGACAAAGGAGAATTGATTAGAAATCATCGATTGATTGTCATATTTGCGTGCCTGGTTTTAACTGGGAATTGCCCCTTGTATAGCCTCGGAACGCACCCGTGTCCGCCCGTTCGTCTGTCTATTTTATAACGTGTGGAGCTATGGAAGCAGACACGAACGCCTATGTGTCTGGGGGACCCGCCAGCCTTATTATGCCCCCATCAGGTCAAGGTCAGAACTCTTCTTTTTTCATTCATTCTGTTTTGACTGCTAAGCTGTTAGCTCGCTCATTTTCTTCATTTATATCCAGAAAAACTGTGATCGAGTTGAATAAAATACCTCCTCACACATTTTTTGCAATAATTATCCCGGATTTACGAGCACTTTCCCGACATTTTTTCTCTGCCCCTCGAAAGTATCGCCCGCGCGCGCGAGAGAGAGATGCTCATTCAGATGCGGCCGCGCCCATGCCCCACCCGCATTATACTTTTCCTCTCCTTTCCCAATTTCATTGTATCCTATTTATTTTCCATTGTAATTATATTTATTTATATCCAACCCGTATTCTACTTGACAGTTTGATACAAATAATGTTCAACTTGGCTACATAAGACGTCAGATGCGTGCTATCTCACGATGGTTATGTAATAGTTCCGACTCATTACGAATTGGTTTCTCTCTTCCCTTCGCCCCAAAAATGTGGGAATTTTTCAGCGAAAAGTCGCTAAAGGTTTGCTAAATATCGTTGTAGATTCAAATTATCAGTCTAATGGGCAGATTCGTGTTAATCAGAAGTTCCTTATCTATGTAATTTGTCACATAATGCGTATTCATGATTGTATGTATTGCACTCCCTTATATATTTCTTCACTACATGTCTCTTGTTTCCATAATTTTATCATTGTTGAAATTAGAAGTTATGCTATATAATTTATATTTACATAGAAATAGGCATACTTGTTTTATGGGCTTGTGAATTGTTACCTCACACGCTGCGTGTACTGTTCATCATGATAATTCAGTCTTAACCAATGGGAGGAAACAATATTTTGATAACCATGAATATGTCATTCATTATTGCATCATCAATGCAGAAAATTTATAGCCTAGCATATACAGGCCAATGTTCATCATTATACAAGTCATGCAGATATATTGGATTTTGGTGTCCACTTCGGAGTGTTGGTAATCATGCATGGATTTAGTGATTTAGTAGGATTTATGATTTGCTTGCTTTTTTACAGTAAAAGAGGCCGATATCATATAGTTTCTGCTATTTGGCCGAACCATATAAACGTAAATAGGTAATGATTATCATTAAGGCCTTCTTGAAATACAGGATTGTGGGCTATTTCTCATCCTCATTCCACCGGTTGCCGTTATTACCCCCTTGGTCTATAAGTTGGTCAATATATTTTGACCTATTCATATGAACATGGGCCTCTCCCCCCCCCCCTAAAAAAAATTATAAAAGCCCAGACCAAGAAAAAGGGTCCATGATTATGAATAACCTTATTGCACTTCACAGCCTAACCTCTAAGCAGTTGGTATCGTCCTGTTAGTAAATGTATCGATACAGTGAAATTTTTCATGTAGTAAAACATTTTCTATGGACACTGATGGTATAGCAATAACTTGTGCATTCAATTTTTGTAGGAATATGAACAGTCTTTCAAGTGTTAGGCCTTGATGTACTAGACAGTAGGCCGATGTACGTAAATCCAATTGGGTGATAACACCAAATGGTTTCAAAATTTATATAGCTCGATGATGTCGTTCATTACTCCATGAAATTGTACAAATCATTACAAACTGGAACGCTTTTTTATTGGTATTGTCATGAAGTATTTTTAGCACAAACGTGCCTTCAGGGGGTTCGATAGTAATCAAACAATTCTTTCTTTTTTTCAGTATAGACCAGCAGTGTTTTTGTGGCTCACATGCGGTATAATTTGTGACCATTGTATTTTGTAGTTATCACAAACCAAGCGTGCATGTCGCGGCTCAAAAATGAAATAAAATAGAAAGGGAAGCTGAGAGGAAGAAAAAAAATGTGTCGGTTTGATAGGCAGCCGTGGTGTAGCTCGATTATATTGTTAGGATTTGAATAGGTATTTTGTAATCTTTGTAAATGATCAATCATCATTTCTGTCGTGTTGCTTAACATAAAGCACTGTGTACCCGTTGGTGGTAGGGCGGTATAGGCCAAATATTCCTTAAATTCTTAAATGATGAAAATAATGAACCTCCGAATGAGATACGACTTGATATAGGTATAATAATGCCTTATTGTAAATAAATTCAGAAATAGGGCTAATATATGAATTTATAAAAGAAATATAATTATGCACTCTTGTGCCATTTATTATCAAATAATTATTCCATGCTTGTAGATTTCTCCCGCATGCTTTCTTATGTTTTTTTGCATAATAAGCCTGTGGGCGAAATAGTGAAGCTGGCTCAATTTTGTCCAACGTACCGGAGGCCTACATCATTATCTTTGCTATGAAATCTTAGAAGAGCATGATGGATACAAAATGCGGGTATAAACAAGACGGATAATACCAGTATTTATACCCTTAAGAGAGTGTAGGTCCATGCTTCTACATACACCAATGCTGCAGTCTGTCCTATAATTATGTGAATATATGACTGAAAACATGTATCTCGATGGTGAAATAACAGTGGTCCACGCTGCAGGGGTCCCATCAGAGGCTAAATGGCAACTGGGGAGAAAGTTTAGAAAGTGGGTCATTTATGATTATTTATATGTTTCAGCACAACACCCTATACCAGTATCACCTCGGGTTACTGCATGAGCGGATGAGCCTATTCACAGATTGGGAAAAAAAATGATTTTTCGTGATTCCTTTAAGGGTTGAAAATAATAATTCTGAAAGGATTATGTGGAATATATATTCGTAAATAAATTCCTGTTATTATTTTCTCGACTCTGGTTAATGGATGCCTTTGAGATAATGGTTCTGCTTTGGCAATCAAGAATAAGAGCTGTTCGTCTCCGACTGATCTGCAGCTCAAAAAACATTCGCACGTTGCTTAAAATCATCTAATTAGGAATTAATTATGCCATCGAATTCGTCGACAGCTTTTTCTGATTCGAGTAAGATTTATGAATAGTAATGTTGACTCCCCGATGCTCGCATGCTTGTGACGTGTCTTTGGTATATCCTAGTTCTATCCCTCTGACTAATCTGAATTCGAAATCCAAAGTGCATGGGGCACGAGTTATATACTCGTAGACTTTTTCCCCAGACGCGAAAATAAACCCACAAAATCTTCTTTTTCGGTGCTTTAATGTATAATCATAATAGACCGTTCATAAAGTAACATTGGTATGAGTAGCTCTTGCCAGAGATATCCTAGCTTGGATATGTAAATTATTTAATGTAAAATCAATATTGGCATATACCATGATGTCTTTTCTAGCTTCTGTGAGGTAGACTACATGGTAGCGAAGGTATTGTTAGTAGAAGAGTGCAACCCGAAACCCGTCGCTACTCTTCATTGGAGTCGACTCCCCAAGTTCATTGCACTTTTTACATCCGTACTCATTTCTTTCCTTCCTACGCGTGCACTATCGCGCAGAAAAGTGAAGTTGAGATTTTTTGTCGTCCTGGGATTTTTAGGAGTCGGAGCAAAAAATGTCACTGGTAACTTGATGCGATCCTCGTTTACATCTCGAGCTTCTCTCCCTCTTCTTTATCTCCACCATCATTATCTACTTCCTACTTCGAAACCACTTTGTCTTTCATCTCCATTCACTGAACCCGCCCCCCCCCCCCCACACTCTTTCTCTCTCAATTTCTGCTCTTTACTCTAATTTCAGAACTCTCTTATAGGTTTGAGAGATTTTCTCCAATTTCGAATTCCCCCCCCCCCCCTTCGCTCTTCAGGGTTCACCGTCTCTCCCCACTCCTCATCTGAGTCCTTCTCTGCCCCCCCCCCATCTGACATACAGAGTAGACCTCGATCAATTTTTCATGAATTGTTTTTGCTGTATATATAACCGTGGAATTGCTGGCCTATAGCACATAGTAGGACCATGTGGGTCCATGGCAGGACCTATGAAATCCATTTTGTTGAAATTTATATTTAAAGCATGAAGAATTTCTGATGGTGTCCTTTTGTATTTCATTTTGTGAGTTTTGTTTTGTCAGTTTGAATCGCCAGAGCGTTCTTCAAAAGGGATTCCAGCTTGTTATCAGTTGTCATCTTCAATGATGAATACATTCTGTAACTTGCACAAGCCATCAAACTTTGCACCGTCTGCAAAAAAAAGAGCAAGGAGATTTTTTTCCCCAATTTCTTTTTCACTCACAAGGAGTAAGGATAATGTTGAGTAGCGCGGGTCCAGACTTCAATTATCATCCTTTCAGTAATGTTGGATTTCATTCCCATTTTGTTCCATTTCCCTTGCGGTTTTTTCCCCCAACCGTCATTGAAATTGTAATGATTATCCCATTTAAGGAAATTTAGCCCTTTTTTTGGGGGGGAGGGGGTGGGAATTTCTATATTCTTGTCTTATATTTGTCCCGCCATATTATTTGATTTTCAGTTACGGGATCGTATTCAGTATAGGTCGGTCGTTGACAGATTCAGAAATTTTTCTCGCATTCCTATTTTCCGATTGTTTCCTTCCGTTTTGCTTAGAACAATATATTTTAAAAATAAGAAGGAAGGTTTGACTTCGAAATGGGGGGGGGGGTACTATGATTGGTCTTTTCTTTTTCTGTTTCCTCCTTGATTTTCACTTCGGAGAACACTTTTCTTTATATCACCAAAAAATCAGTACGTAAGTGGTCAGACAAAGGCGGTATATTTATTATATCTATGTGTGATTGTGTACATCTCAATGGTGTACATGTTGTGTCACCTTAGGCTTATTTTGTTTATTCTGCATTAATCATGTTAATTATTCTACACCCTTTGACAGAATTTCGTCTATTCTCTATCTTCAGTCTCCCACACGCTTTTCTCCCTCGTTTTTATTTATTTTTCTTTGCCAAGGGATGCATTTGAGCTTGGGTTAACGGGATTAGTACGCTACAATGCATAGGGTCGCTGAGAGCAAATTTTCGATGCCGCTTTTTGCATTTTCTCCGCCATGCTATAGCAAAGTTGGCCTGGCTTTGAGAGCCGAAATAGACTATATGGGTATGCAATGACTTATCATCGAAGATGAGCAAGACTGCACTTGAAATGAGAGACAGAATTTGGTCATTGGAGGCTCCGATTCCTTTCTTATTTGCATAGGAGGAAGGCAGTTTGACGAGAAGGAAAAAAAATCTTGTCTTGGGGAGACGTCTCTATCTGACCATTATTTTCTCGTGGCTCGCTAATTTAGTAATTTTATACTTTAGGAATGAAGGTCATGGAATCTGAAAAAAAAACACGATGGAGTGTTTCCGTGATCTGGTGTAGTAATTTCAAACATCGTTCATGTTTTTTATTCCATTCCCAAAGATAGTGAAAATTAGGAGGCGGGAGTTTCTCGTCAGGCATAACGAAAGGGTGGTATAACACGTATTCATAAACCATAACACTGCACTACAGTGCTTTGTCCCTTCGCATATTGCTAATTATGTCACACTTCTGTCACGAGCTGAGATATGGTTTATCTCCCTTTTTTTTACTCTGACGGAGTTATATTAATTGATAGCAAGCAATTAGTGGAATTATATCAGGACGAGCTTGAAATTACATACGTAATTATGAGTATATGGGGGTGTGACCGACAGATAGATAGATAGTTAGGTATATACGCAAATACATACACACATACATACGTACATAAATACACATATACGAAAGACACATCTGGTGGGAGGAAAGAAAACTGTGAAACAAAGGTTTAAGAAGGTGTGGTATATAGCGTAAGAGAGAAAGAGGTCAACGATTTATTCATGAAGAGATGGACAAAAATGAGAGGAAGTGAATAAGAAAAGAGTAGGAAATGTCAGGTTGACTATGGGAGGGTGATGGGGAGAGTTTATTGGGAAGGAAGAGAGAAGAGGTCGACAGATGAAGAAAGAGATATGTATAAAAAGGGAGGGAGAGAATAGTTTTAAAAGGCTGCATTTCAAGTCATGCGCGAATCATTACATGCGCATCTTTTCCGCCTATTTTGGTTGACCGTGCTTGTATAGTATATAGCATTGGTGGCGCCGCCGTGTCGCCTGCTCTGGCCCCCGCCCTGTGGCGCCACAGTCTATAGCCAGCCATCCGCCTTTTTTCACAACGCTTGAAAAAAAAACCCTCTCTACCTTATAACACGCTCCTTCTCGTTGACAGCCGCTTAATTTTGCAGATCTAAAACGAAAAACAAACAAAAAGAAGCTTATTTTCCTTCTGTATTTGCAAATCTAGTTTTGTGTATATGGCCTGATGATGTTTTAACACAAATACAACATTTACAATCTCTGTAGAAAACAGATGAAAACGCATCACAAATGTTTGATCTTTAGATAATTTGCATTTTTACAAGTATTTAACCTAACTTCAATTTGTGCAACAAATACTTAGATTACAGAATTGCCATTAATTACGAATTAGCTATACAAAGCAATCAACTGTCTGTGATACTTATTTTTATTATTGGCCCAGTGTTGTTATTATGTTTAGCCGATTTTTATTTCCTAATTCTTCATCAATTTATTATTTAACCCCCAAAATATTTTTCAGTTGTGAACACCAGATTCCTGTCATTCCTCATTTGCATTTTATTTACTCCACAGCTTCATTCCCTTTTATGAGTTGTGATAATATTGTTACAAAAAAATTGTATTTTCTGTAAGTAGTATAATCATATCAATATCGTAATTATAGTTTGTTGATTTGAATGATATAATAAATATTCGTTGTTTGTTTTGTTTTGTCCTTGCTACCAGCAGCACCAGCTCTCCGGATGGATTTCAACTTCGACCAGTCAGACGTGAAGCCTGAGCTTGAAGAGCCTTGTCCTGTATGCGGTGATAAGGTGTCAGGTTACCACTACGGTCTTCTGACCTGTGAATCCTGTAAGGGGTTCTTCAAGAGGACAGTCCAGAACAAGAAGGTCTATACCTGTATAGAGAACAGGAACTGCGCCATAGACAAAACACAACGCAAAAGGTGTCCCTACTGTCGCTTTCAGAAATGCCTCAAGGTTGGCATGAAGCTGGAAGGTAGGTCTTCGCTGTCCTTGACTTTTCCCGTACAATGCCTTCGCTTTCTGAATGACATATTCTCCTTCAAATCCATCTGTTCCCCTTACTGTAAATACTTGCAGGCTTAAACTAATTATATTGTTGCTACTAGCATTCATTTTATTTGGTATCAAAAGGCATCAAAGAATTGAAACTAGCTGTCTCTTCCACCCATGAGATCGATTAATCTAGGCTATATATGGTTAGTCTTTCGGTTAGTGTAAGATTTTCTGGCGTGTGTGCACGAATATTATCAGATTTTTTAATCCATAACAGTTCAAAGTGTGATGTAACATCGGCCATTACCGATAGATCTGAATTTCTGATTGGTTTACATTGATGCATTGACTCTATTTTCAATTATAGTTTTTGTAATCCTGAAGTGAAGATTTTTTTTTATTATTATTAATTGTTTCGTCACTTGTCGTGTTCGGTCATTAATTCATTCATCATTATTTTAATACTATTTCTAATGTATCCGATTGTTTCCTATTAAGTCCCTCACTGAAGAAATCTTTATATTAATGTTTTTTTGTATGCAGCTGTAAGGCCTGATAGGATGAGAGGAGGACGAAATAAATTCGGTCCCATGTACAAACGAGACAGAGCACTAAAACAACAACAGAGGAACAGAATAATCGCCAGTGCTCGGGCTATGTCTACACCCGGTAATCCGGACATTAGCATGGCTATCAAGAATATCCATGCGGCGGCCTCAAGAAGTTCAGGCCTCCCTCCACCGCCAACGGTGGTCATCCGCGACCATCTCAACAAAACCCCCATCATGAACATCCCTCAGCCGATGTCGTTACCCCAGAACGACTACGGTGTCCCTCCCCCTCAGATGCAGCCGCTCAACTACACGACGTCGGCAGCACCCATCCAACCACCCACATCGAGTCCGCCTCCACCCGCATCGAGTACCAGTCCGTTGTCGGTGAAAGCCGAACCCGACCACACCCCGAAGCTCATCCTAGAACTGATCCGAAGTGAACCTGATCAGGCTCAACTCCAAGCTAAGGTCGCCTCCTACTTCCAAACTGCCATGGGTATGACTGCACCAGGGGACTTCTTTAGTATGGTCTGCAAGCTAGCTGACCAAACACTCTTCGCGTTTGTTGACTGGGCCAGGAATAGTCTGTTCTTCAAAGAACTCAAGGTAATGAAAATAACGTATATCAAAATGAAAAGAAACCATTTGTAAATGTCTATCTTTATTTCTTTACCTCCTTGGTGAGATAGTGTCTAATATATATTCAAGTTGGATACATTGGTCTTCAAAAGTAGTGGGCTTATGTTGAGAGTCTTCTTGAAACACAAAATTAGAATGTTTTCCATTTCAAAATAACGCAATAAAAAGAATATAATATTCACTTAAAGATACATTTCAAAATAACGCAATAAAAAGAATATAATATTTTTTAATCTAGGCAAGATTTTGTATTCCTCGGTCTCCTGATCATCTGCTCGTAAGCATGATAAGCGACTTTGCATTTTTTGCGCATTTGATAATCACTAGTTTTTAATATCAATTAATCCAAAAGTCTGAAGTAATTATCTGTTTAACAAGAGGAAAGCGCCATTGCTGGTATCTAATTCACCATATGCCCTTATCACGGTATAATCATGGAGCTACTATGTTGGCCCACTATGTATTTTGCGCAATAAAAGGAAAGCCCAATGGGATGAGAGAACCAAAATAATATTTCGTTTCATTCTTCTACATAATTTATAGAGGAATTTTATCTTTGTTACATGTAATCATTATTTTGTGTAAAATGTTCAAACTTTGATTATTTATGTTATGAAGAAATGCGAGAAGTGATTGTCCAATACGTGTATAGGCTTAATTCGTGAGGTTTTATGTTGAATTGTAAACAACCAGCGTGCTATATAGGATGATTTTGCATGTTTTCTTTGTTGACAAATTTTTATTTTTTCCCTCTCTGACATTTTTAATACATCTTTTATGTGGAACTGTTGGAACATGTCGAAATATTACTGCTATTCAAATCTTTGTGCCTTCTGCACGCTCGCAGCGTTATTGCGCATCGAGTATGCTGGACATCAGTCTTGAAGTTGGAAGACATCTCAATGTACACTAATTACCCTTAATGAACCAAGCTTTTTTTTTGCTGAACACCCCCCCCCCCCATCTCTCTCTCTCTCTTTATATTAGTCTCATTGTAGTAGCATAACCTCTGGCTATCATTTTCTTTCAAATTATTTTTTCTCTCTCCTTTCATCGTTAACAACTGGCTGCACTGCACTAGGTTAGGCACTCGTATTTATATGCAGTCATCTGACCTCAAGCACGAAGAAACAGCATCATCATGATATAATCAGGCTTATATGCTTATCATGCTCACTGATGATTGCACATACTGTAGTACATTACTTTGTGCCATTCTGTAGATGTTTGTCTTTGGATATTCTTCGGCACAAGAAAAGTGAATCATTAAATAGTGTCAAATAAAAGAGACATAATGAAATGTATTTTACTGTCCTCTTGCGACGTTCCACCCTCCCGTTGTCTGTTTCAGGTCTAATACATGCATGCTCTTCAAGTCACTGAGAAAGGTGTCCGTTTTATTCTGAGATTGGCTTTACCCGCTTGAAATGATCCAAAGATGAAATAAACGTCAGTTGATTGGTTGATGTGTCTGACATTATTTCTTTAAGTTCGTTTATTGGCCTATCGCCCTGTATAGGTGTCAATGATAATACTTTTCAGCAATCAGTACATTGACGTTGAATAGTTGGAAAGAAACCACCGCCATTCTTCTACGGTCAAGGCCATCTTACCAACAACCAGACCAAAAAAAAAAAAACGCCGATGCTTCTCACTCTGAGGGCATTTCCATAATTTCTAGAAATTCTATGAAATCCAAAATAAATGATATTTATATGATTTCTCACAAGACACGGGTAACACCTTTCCCGGTGGAACGGGGATCAGATTTCTTGGTATTATCTCCGTGAAATCGAGCTCAATTATTGATCAAATCGGTTCATTGATATTTATTAATATTCAACATGAGCAGGGGTTTATAATCAAGGCTATTCCATGACATTTAGGTTGAATAGTATAAATTCTCAGCCTCTTCTCACCTGCAACTGTCAGATCAGAATCTGTGCGACTGAACTTCTAGCCGTTTTTTGTTCAAAAGAAAACACGTGTCATGATTTAATGGTCAATTATTCATCTTTCTCCATTTAATATTATACTGTGGGCGTGTGAAAATTGGAAATTGAATCATCAATCATCCTGGCTGTGAGCTTATGAAATATTTATGATCGGTTGATAACGATTTTTTAAATTCTGATCAAGAGAGTCGGGTCTACCTTAAAGTATTTCGTGTATTATTTTCGGGAATTTCTCAACATTCTGCACTAGTCTTAATTATATTCGCAACTGAATATTCAATAACTGCATAACAAATATGAAGTATTGATTTTCTTACGAATGCAATATATTTGATACGACAATGGATGTGATGTTACACCGAAAACTCTGCTTAAAATGAAGTATTTGACTTTCATTTTCAGTGTATTTGATGATTTTTTTTACGATTTAGATCTATGCGAACTAGTAGCTCCATTTTAGCAGGGATTCGCAGAATATGAGATCTATTTCCTCTTCTACTTTTTGCTTTTTTGAAAGAACAGCAGGATGAAATGTCGCAATGCTCATGGCATTTTGTTTTCAAGAATTCGCTGTGATGTTTTATCGTTGTTTATTGATAAAAAGTTGAAGAATGTTGTTCGGAATGTACGGAGGGATGGTCTTGTTATTTATTATCGCTCCCTCCCTGAAAAAAATAAAATAAATAAAAGTGAAGATGGTGGCCACAGATGTCCCCACCTTGCATTATCATCATAAACCTCCTACCTTTGTTCTTACGTAATGGGTTTATGAATGGAATGTCACCCCCGTCCCACCCAGTAAAATGGATTTTAACGCGTAAGCACTTCTTAGTAGAAATTCTCTCACATCACAATGCATGTAGTTTAGTTCTTATCTTTTGAACAGAATAAAGGGTGAATACAAATTCGTTCTCACGATAGAAATCATCGGAAACTCATTAGAAGATAATGATTTTAGTGAAGCAGATTTGCAAAGTCCGCCTTGAAGTTCACACGAGGAACATTCGTTGAGTATCTCAGTCCCTGAAAGCCTTGCTATACTACATTGAAATATTCTTATGTTACAGTTTCACATCAATTTTTAGGGTAAACTATATCCACCCCAATAACCAGGTAACAAATTTGAATGAAAGATGTCCCGGGGAGAGGAGAGCCTACAAGGGATTCTCTTCATTTTTCTTTAAGAAAACATTCAAATCCACCAATAAAAGAGTTGAAAATTATTTTATATTGCAAATGCAGATAATTACAAGGGTTCAATAAAATGTGCTCTCAAGCGATTGGTTTGATTAATATATCCACCAATCTAGTTTGTAAGGAAGTGTGATGTCAGCATCCATCAGTCTCGCAGTATGTATACCTATATAGGCCTAAGCATTTTACTAGATAATTAGATTTTAAGTTTCACGTATGTTTCATAGTTCGCCCTCGGGTATACAATCCTCCCGCCATGCTAAACAGACCGTTTCATAAGCATTGCTTGCTTCGCTTCACATGATAACATACCGTGTCACATACATACCGAGTCCGGTCTCGCCATAACGGTTGCCCGTTATGAGACATTACGTAATCGACCCAGACAAACGCCGCACAATCAATAGTGAAGAAGGGATAGATTTTTGATAACCCGTGTTTGTGCCACACAATAGCCGATTACCTGAAACACAATAGGTTATGTCTAGACCATACATACAATCGACTATTGGGGAGCAAAAAAAAAGACACAGTTCCCAGTTGTACCGCTTTGGACGGGTTTTTTTGGTAGCAGTTTCTCTCCAAATAAAATATTAGTTTTAATACTGGTAGCAGATAACTATGACTGTACTCCGTTCAATACAATTTGTTTATGGACCAACTAGCAGGTTCATCCATGCATACTTTCAAACAACCATATCAAAATCACTATATCTGCAAATATATATGCCAGTCATCTAGTAAAATATGTCACGAGTCATTGTTTAATTCGTTTTGTATAATCGGAGTTTGATTGTGGAATGAAGAAGAGCTAACTGATACAGTTATACTACGGAGGTGGTCAAGATTAAAAATTTACGTGAAGGAAAATGTTTTCTCAGCGGAGGTGGTCTGTACCAGGGACGTCCCTGTCTGTACCAAGGAGTCTATACTTGAAGACTACGCATAGTTCCCCCACCCAGCATATCTGCCTGCATTCGTGTGCTCAGAAGTCCAGACATTGTTACGTCACATTACGTAATTGCCTGATATTCTTGTCTGATTTACCATACTGACTACCGTTATAACCATCGAAACCAACATGCTTGCATTGCGATTTTTGTCTTCCTTCTTGATAGTTTTCCATTAATTGTTGCTTTGCTGAGTATTTTGTATTGGCTTCCCCGTTGCTGTGGGTTGTTTTCCCACAAACTATAAATCCTCGAGAATGTTACCACCATTTTTGCTCACCTCCCCCCCCCCCCTCTATCTCTCCTTCCCTCTCCCTCGACTTTCCCCCCAAACGTAGGCAAATATAATTTTTGTTCATGGTTGTCTCATTTTTTTTGGTACTCTTTACCGTTTAATTGATTTTATACCTCTTTGATATATTCTCATTTTTCGGTTTAACATCAGCAATTAGTACTTTGTAGACATTCCCAATTTCTGCAGACATATTATCTTGATCATTACGAAATCATATTCCCCCACCCTTAAAAAGTTTGACAAATCATCCGTATTATATTTAAAAACATATAATTCATTGTGAATAGACATCCTTTTCCTGATGTATACCTCTACTTAATTATAAGAATCAATGAGCAAAATATCCTGTATTTAAAGAATTTTCAACAAAATTGTGTTTCCTTACATTAATGGGTTGGACGGCTCAACCTGGATAAAAACGTGAATACTTATGAAGTTATGAAAATATAAAACAATTTTTGCAAAAAGGATCCAAAATATTTGTCTATAAGTATAACAACCATAGTTGCTGGTTAATTTGGCATAAATATTTTTAACACACAACAACCTATACGTCATCTTCACTTCTCTTTATTTCTCTCTTTCTCTTTTCTGTAGGTTGAAGACCAGATGAAACTGCTCCAGAACTCATGGAGTGAGCTCCTTCTCTTCGACCATCTCTATCGTCAGATTCATCATCACGGAGAGGGCGTCCTCATGATAACGGGTCACACCCTAGACCAAGCAACACTCTCACACATGGGTCCTGCCGACGTCATCGACCAAATGAGCAGCATTGTCATGCGCATGCGTGAACTCAAACTGGATCACAAAGACTACGTCTGCCTCAAGTTCATGATCCTGCTCAATCCAGGTGGGTTTCATCCTTCTTCAAATTATTCAAATAAAACATTTATTTCTTCCATTTCAGTACATTTTTCATAAACATAAATCATACATAAATCAATTTGTTATAAAAAAAAAAATATATATGAATATGTACATATTGGGTTTAAGGAAGAAGGCGAATACCCTAAAAGCTTTGGCTTGTGGCGGGATATGCCTGTAGACAAAAATACAATACAATACACAATGCAAAGGAAAGGGCAGAGAAAAGAAAAGGAAAGGGAACAAGAGAGGGAGACTTGAGCGGGCAGGCGGGCATGAATTACTAAATAAAATAGAATGCTCAACAAAATATCAGTGGGGGCAAAGTATAAATGCCGCAACAACAATTTGTCCATGGTTCATGTTATTATGTTTGAAGTCAAAAGGGAGACGTATGATTATGTAAACGAAAAATAAGATTCAAATATCCTATATTACTGAATGAAACTCTAAAAATTGCCACATGTGCTGTACAATGTCTAGTATGATGAGAATAATCTTTATAAAAGTTTGGAATGATGTAAAGACATTGTATGAGAAAAATGAATTCACTTGTATTTTTCATGTGATAAAAATGTGTTTTATATATCTCCACAAATCCCACAAATACAATGACTTTAACAACCTCTAAAACATTCTGTATTTCAATTTTCTGTGTTCTAGGTATTGTTGCACTTCACGATAAGCACATCATTGATGGGTGCCAGGACCAAATCAGTGCTGCCCTTCTCGAGCATACCGTGACAGCATACCCAAACGTTTCAGACAAATTCAGATTAATGCTTAGGCTACTCCCCGAGATTAGACAGATCAGCCAACGGGCAGAAGAGTATTTGTACTATAAGCACCTTAACGGCGAAGTTCCCTACAACAGCCTTCTCATGGAGATGTTACACAGTAAACGAAAATGAGCCAGTCGACTTCCTCTCTGTGACGTAACATTGGAGTCTTAAGACTGAGTCGGGACCACTTATGCACTTTGTCGCACCTATGTAACACCTTACAGCTATCAAGCCACACTTCCATTCACGTGTGAGGCAAAGATGGACAGACCATGGTAGGTCCATGGACAGACGAACAAACGAACAGACAGAATCCTCGGATCGCATGAGAAAGTGAGGGCCAGTTTGGGAGTGTCTGATTTTCCAGTGTGTGACAAGCGTTTTATGCATACGTTTTACAACGTATCGTTCTCGGTGACACAGACTCGGGGTCCCTGCCGTGACGTATGCATCAAACTTTTATATGCATGAAGAATTGCTGAATACGCAAACCAAAGAGTGTTTATGGACAAGTCTGTATATACTAAATATATAAACATATGTGACTTTTTATCATTACTATGACATATGGAAAGATGTTCCTTTGACCCATATGAGAAGCAGACCACAAGCAGGTTTTTGGTCGGTGCGCACGAGCCACTGCCTCAACTCCTTTTGCCTAGGAGAAAATCAACTTATGAAGCAACAAGTCATGAAAGACACTATACGAAGACCTCTTCTGGTCATGTCGTTTTTTTTTTTTTTTTAGTTTGCTCGGATGTGTTTATTGAGAAGAACATTATATGAGGAGGATAAAGAAAGAGAGGATGATAAATCGCAGTAAAGCTGTGTTTCCTTTTTTAAAAGTATGCCACGACTTCTGAAACGTCTTGTATGTTGCTATGACAACAAATTATTGCCAGACCCCCACTGTAAATCAGTTTATGTTCCTATAGTATAAAGGTATCTGTCATGTCTATGTTAGTGTAAAATTACCATCAAATGGTGTTTTATTTGATCAAATTTAAATAAAGATGTATTTTGAAAAGTTTGAACAACAATTTAAAACGAGATATTAAATCATCTTGTTGTCCTGAGCACCAATTTGAAACCACATCTCACCAAAATTATTATTTTAAAGGGTTGGGATGGATTGAAATGAAATAAGGTGTTAAGTGATTTAAAATTGTAATGAAATTCGTGTAGTTTGTATCCATAAACCATGAAATTTTTGTGCAACCAGCTTTGCATTAAATGCACGCACACACTGAAATCAATTAGGTCTTGAGTACTAGAATCAGATTTAATGGCTTAATTTCGGGTCCATTCGTTTTTTATGTCACACAAACTAAGTTTGTTGGCTTTTCTTAAACTGCTAAATATAGAACTAGTCAAACTTAATTCATCATTCTGGCTGAACTTTAATTTTGTTATTATTCCAAACTTGGCAAAGTGCCCACAATACATTGCTTACAATCAAATCCCAAACGTAATGGTCAAAATGTAGGGACAGTATTAAGTATTTATCGGACACTCAAACCATTTTCTTTCTTTATGTCTAAGCCCCCTTACCAAAATAAATCACCCTCTCTTATTAAGGAATAGGATGCCAGGAGGATAGGTATATGACCAAATAAATGAAATTCACCACTCTGACTGGATTAGAAAAAAAAATCTGCACAAGTTGCTTGTCTTTAGCACAAATCAACTCTTATTCTGTCTCTGCATAGGCATCGATTCGGTCTGTAACTATGTTGGATTTTGTGTCGAACTAACTACATGATTGTGCTTTTATTAAGTCTAAATCAGTGATATTTGATTTTTTATTTTTGCTTTGAGCACAACATAATATTCTGGCATTGCGCTGAATAAAGCACCTAACTTAAATGTCTTGTATGCACAAAATGTAGTTTTGGTTATTTCACCAGAAAACACTGCCCTCTGTTTTAGATATTTGTACAGTTTCCGATAGATTCTCATTGTAAGACCTCGGCAAATTTTGGGTAATGTTTGTTATTTTTTCAACAAAAATATGAAGTAATGTGAAATAAATCGAATTCCATACTGGAATGGCGAATTGAAAGGATTCGAACTATGCATATGATTATCATTTTAAGTCTATATACATTATGATAGCTCTCCCTTTTATATGGACTATGGTCCCAGTTTCTTAGCACCGTTTATATCGAAAGTGGGAAGGAAAAGGAAGGAATTTTGTCAGCCTCATGTTCTCCGCATCCGGGCATTTTGTGTGTGATCTCTTACAGGGTAAATGTAAATGAGGTTGAGGGAGAAAAAAAAACGCGTACAACGGAGTACTTATACGTCACTTTTAAGACCGTGGAAATGTTTTATATTATGATGTTGAAATAATGATTACTCCCCTTAATGGACTTTGTCAAAATTCTTGATGTTCTGAATTTGTCGTACATTGTTGATTTATGTCTTTGCAAAGTAAATGTTCCAATTTGTATTGATTTGATTCAGAATACTCACTGTCCAATATATTATAATTGAATTAATTCCCACCATCATTTAAATGACTTTAAGTGTCAAGTCCTCGTCATTTATGCCATTATTTCTATTGCGTGAGGTATTCTAGTATTTACACACACATAGGTCCTAGACTTGTACCTGTAATTAGATCCATACGCATTTTACAGTTCATTATGTCAATTTCGAATTGAGAGGAGACTAATATTGGTTTGTTTTTTTAATCCCACGAGTATATTCCAATATGCAGGAAACATTTTGTTAACATTGCATAAAACTTCTTACTCAAGAGAAATTTTGCTACGCTAATGTGCGCAGTGGATCTGATTTTAATCATACTATTGAAATATTTTGTAGTATATACAGGGACTGGTTTCAAAACACTAGTCGATAAACTACTTTTTAAGCCGTAAAGACGTTTCCCCTGTGTTGGGTTGTATAGATGTTATTTGTCGATTCAGACATTAAACTTAAAAAAGTGTCTAACAACTCCCGGTGTAATAGTGTAAATTATAGTTACATGAAATGGTGTGCTTTATCTACTTTCATCCCCCCTTTTTTCAGGCTGACTTGATACACGATTTCTTGATCATGTTCATAGATAGATTATTTTCATCTGCTATCCGATTTATATGGAGCCATGGGGCGTCCCATATTTGCCTTAAAAGGTAGAATTTCTCAGTCTTACGAAAATCATCATTCGATTCTGAAATTTCAAAGAAAATTTACAACCAACACCTACTTTCATGAAAAGAAAAGTTTTCATTTCCTGAATAATGGAAGTCACACAACGAATGATTTCTGCACAAGTCGAGTCGGCCGCCTTGCCATAATTATGATATTTCTCCGTGTCATAATTTTTCGCGTTAATTTTCCAAACTAACTCCTATTGTTTTACTAAGTTTTCTTGGTCTCTGCTATCATTTTGATCAAATATGGTTCAGCGCGCACATTTTTTTACGATTCTTCTGTTATATGATATTATACCTTGCCTGGTTTAACGAAGTGACTCATATTGTCTATACTATTATATATTTACAACAGATGTTTACTTCGTTATTGATATGTACACTAATTTTTTTTTCGTTTTTGTGCATTCAAAGTGCATTCTGTACAATTTTGTGGACAAAAAGATAATGGTTGTTGAACACAATATTGCCTATGTGAGTGTTTATTATTGGAATTTGTTTTCAGTAAATCAGAAAATGTTGTTTTTGTTAGCGGTGGTGGTGATGATGATGATGATTTTGATGACTGTGGTGATGATGGTGGTGATGATGATGGTGGTGATGATGATGGTGGTGATGATGATGATGATGATGGTGACGATGATAATGTTGGTGATGATGATGGTGGTGGTGGTGGTGATGATGATGATGATGAAATGAGAAAGTGTAAGGATTACTACGGGCTGAAGATATAAAAATACATAGAGTAAAATTCACTGAGCAAAACGCTGAAAAATTCACCAAAATCTAATAGCAAATAGCGAAGTTATTGAATTTTGAAGTTAAGCAATATTTTGTAAAAACAGTTTTTATGTCATGAATATTCATTCGTTGGGCTTATGATGGCATGTCCTTACTTTCCCTTTTCTTACGTTATTACATGAAATCATAATTATTTCATTAATGTGGTATGATAATGTCTCTTTTAATAAGAAATAAGTTGCAACAATGAATATCTAATGCATTGAATCAGTTGTCAATCCAATCTTGATAAGTTTTGGAAGAAAAATTTGAAAAAACATAATTTCATGTAACAAAAATACAAAAGAACAAGTGGGGATATGACATCGATTTGCTCATTGATTATTCATGAAGACGTGTATAGAACTGTTATTCCGAAATAATGCAAATCATAACTTCGCCATTCCTTAACAGATTTTGAACAAAATTTCATCGTCCAGTTTGCCTAATATTTCTTTATCCAATCATATCATTTTCAGCCCGGAGTACCCCTTGTCATTTTAAAATGATAACGACGAATCTATAAATTACTGACTTTGACATAACTTCTCTATTCTTCATAGAGGTCCAATGATGATGGTGATGATTAAGAATGTGATGATGGGGAAGAGGGTTGTGGTGGTGACGATGTTGGTTGTCGTGGTGGCGATGATAATGACGGTACAGTAATGATGGTAATGCTCGTGATACGATTTATACCTCGGTCCCATTTGCTCTACGGCGGCCGTAAGGCGAGTCGAAAACAACCGTTTTAACAATTTTCTGCCATAGCTACATAATGGTGGTATGAATAATAATCTGTTTTCGACTCGCCGTGCGGCCGCCGTAGAGCAAATGTGACCGAGGTATTATCCACTAACCAAAATCGTCACATTCAGGGGCGGGGGGGGGGGCACTTACGTAGAATGGCAGGGTATGTGCAACCCCTATAAGCCCCCCCCCTTCACGCCTTGGCATCAGTTCCAAGCTCACCCTTTTTCATTGACCAACCTCCCCCGTTCCTATAAGCCCCTCATTTCTGGACCCCGTCTTATAAAGAGTTACGATCGATACAATCGTAACTATGGAAATCCAATCAATGACTTTATGGATATACATTCATAATCTAGAAAAGGATTTTGAATAAACATGCATTTTATATGTTGACGTTGCTGGCCGTCCATAGTTGTGATTGATCGGATCAACCCATTTGCAGCTAGAGGACCGTGGTTGTCAAGCCCCTCATTTTATAGCAACTTCACTACTTCAGAGTATGGTTTCAAATTTTGGGACCGCACACCCCACACCATTATCATTTCCAAATCCGAATGCCCCCTGTTACACCCACAAATGTAATAATCGCCCACAAATGTAATAACGCCCACAAATGTAATAACACTTTACCCACAAATGTAATAACGCCCACAAATGTAATAACACTTTACCCACAAATGTAATAATTTTTGATCGCCCACAAATGTAATAACACTTTACCCACAAATGTAATAACGCCCACAAATGTAATAACACTTTACCCACAAATGTAATAATGCACTTTACCCACAAATGTGATAATGACTTTACCCACATATGTAATAAATTTGAAGTGATTTTTGGCGAATTCGTTCTAAACTAATATCCTATAGTAATGCGTTCATATAGCACAAAAGTTCAAAGTCTTTTTTCCAGACCCGGTTAATGAAATATTACAGTACAAGTCCAAGTCTTTTTCCAGACCCGGTTTTTCAAAATTATAATATACGTCCAAAGTCTTTTTACCAGACCCGGTTGTTTCAAAATTATAATATACGTCCAAAGTCTTTTTTCCAGACCCGGTTAATTCGAAAATTATAATGCAAGTCCAAAGTCTTTTTTCAGACCTGGTCGTTTCAAAAATTATAATATACGTCGGTGAGGGGTAAAGACAACACTCTAAGCCCAAGCATTTTAAGTGGGTTTAATTTTGAAGATTGGTCTCAGCTGTCATTTTTTTCAATATTTCTTTATCTTTTAATAACCGGGTCCAGACGAAAGACTAAGCATAATATTCCACAAGAATAAGAATATGAGTCTTTTGTTTTTAGGATTGTTTAAATCATGTTTAAATCACCGGGTCTGGAATAAAGACAACGCTCTAAACATGTGCTTTTCTACATGCATGGTCTTAATTTGGAGGATTGTTGGTTCTTAGATTCGTTGTTGGGGGTTGAGTTTTATTGATTTTTTTTATTCCTGAAATAATTGTGTCTGGAGGAAAGTCGATCTTCGACAATCGGTCTTCACGTTGTTCCACAGTAATTAGATTATTGGGTATTCGTTTTAGAATATTTGTAAAAACTATTTTATTTTTCAAATAGTAACCAAGTCTGGAGAAAGGATGTCTGCTTTACCCACGCGTTATTACAATGTTTTGTAGGGGTAGTAGTAGTATTTTAAAAAAGACATATTTTTACTGGGTGAAACTTTGGAAATTTGGTCTTAGATTTGAAGTTTTTCAGTTTCTTTTTTTTTAATAGCCGGGTCTGGAGGAAAGAGTACGTTTTAAAACTCGTGTTATTCCACGAGAATAAGAATATAAGGTCTTATGTTAGAATATTTTTTTTCGTAACTGTTTTAGGTCTGGAATAAAGACAACACTCTAAACCTCTTTTAAAACAGGTTCTTAGGTTGAAGGTTTGTTTGGTCTTAGACCTAGATTTTTTTTCAATTCTTACTATTAGCATTTTTTTAAAGAAAAAAATGGTCGGGCTGAAAGACTACGCTATATCCAGCATTAATAAGATTATGGGGTCTTTATACTGTTTTTAAACTGTTATTCATAATGTTTAAATAACAGGTAACCGGGTCTGGAGAAAAGACTACGCTTGATTCTCAATTTACTCTTAGTGCATATATTCACAATATACACCGTATAAGTTGAAACAACAACAAAGACATTAATTCCACCAGTTTTAATTAACTGGGTCTGGAGACAAGACTAAGCTCGATTCCCATTTTTTCCACAGGAATATCATTATCGTATCTTAGTTTGGACTTATATTATAAATTTTGAAATAACTGGGTCTGGAAAAAGACTTTGGACTTATTAAAATTCTTGAAACAACCGGGTCTGGAAAAAAGACTTTGGACTTTTATCACAATTTTTTAATCAACCGGGTCTGGAAAAAAAGACTTTTATTATATTTTTTTAAACAACCGGGTCTGGAAAAAAGACTTTGGATTTATATTATAATTTTTGAAACAACCGGGTCTGGAAAAAGACTTTGGACTTGTATTTTGATGTTTTATTAACCCGGTCTGAAAAAAAGACTTTGCACTTTTGTGCTATATGAACGCATTACTATAGGATTTTAGTTTAGAACGGATTCGCCCAAAATCCCTTCAAATTTATTACATTTGTGGGTAAAGTCATTATTACATTTGTGGGCGATCAAAAATTATTACATTTGTGGGTAAAGTGTTATTACATTTGTGGGCGTTATTACATTTGTGGGTAAAGTGTTATTACATTTGTGGGCGTTATTACATTTGTGGGCGTTATTACATTTGTGGGTGCAACACCCCCCCCCCCCCGCCTCCTCTTACGTGTCCAAGTTCAATTATCATTTTGTCCACTGAGTAACCATTTTCGACCAGTAACCTACAATCGTTTCATTTAAAGCCTGTGTATAGCTTTGGTAAAGGGTCAATAATGTGATTGATAATCGAATATCGCTAATATGACAGTCTTACTGAAGCGTAGAGACCGTTAGATATTTTTCCAACTGCACTTCTCTGAGAAAATTTCAAATATTCATATCTTGGATATATAGCGCCCTCTCTCGGCGATGCTTGTTTTAAATTAAAAAATGGGCATTCAAGCACTTATCTTATAAATTTAGTGATTAGATATCCAAAAGTTACAGACAAAGAACATATCTTGAAAGTTTCAGCCCATTCCATGATTTGGAATAGGATTTAATTGAAAGACAAAAACACACAGATATTTTAATTTGATCGGGTGACCCGATAAAGTTAAATTTCCATGTAAAATCGCAAAATTTATCATGTAAAACACATTTTCATTTCATATCCTCCACATCATAACTGTTATAGGGCATATCCATTCATATTAGCTAGCAATGAATTGGAATAGTGATAGGTGCATTTTGGTGGATTTACCAAAACTATACACAAGCTTTAAACACCACTTTATCTCGTCCAATGACCATGTTGTTTACTTGGCCAAAGAACCAGATGATCTCCACCTCGTCCATTATCAGTTGGTCCAATTACCATTTCGGCTACTACGCAGTTCCTTTTGTAGTGAAAATTTCTGAGTTTATTTTAGGATATCAAAAAAGCCTGAAATACGTTTATGTGATACTGTGTAGAAAAAAACGTTTATCTCGTTTATTACTTTGTAAAAAAAAAAATCAAAAGCAATTTAGCTTTTTTTTAGTTGGACGCAAATAAATATCCACCTGTTATTATCAAAAACAGTATGTCCCGCGCCGTACGCGCGTTTCCGTTTTACACCCTGGCGAAGGCATTTTCTGGAAAAGTAGCCAAAAAGCGACTAGTGAAGAGTCTACGTCTACGTTTGTTTACATTATCAGCTGGGCGGGCGATCCAAAGTCCGCACCGAAGTTATCCGCAGAACATTACCGTACTTGTAAATGCAGCTGAGCTTATACTTTCCAGGTTCAATACGAATGTTTACCTTGATCATTTGCCTTGCCGATTTGCTGATGTCTGTCCATAGCTCCTTGGTCTGTCTTTCTCTCTATCTGTCTATATATCTATCTCTCAAATTCTATCTCTATCTATCTATGTAACTGCAGTATCTATCTATCTAATATGGGCTAATAACCTCTGTCTTTCTCATTCTTTATCTAACATCTATCTATCTCAAATTGAAATTCTCTATCTCTCTCTATCTATCCATCCATCTGTCTGTCTTTCTCTTTTTCTCTCTCTCTACCTACCTATGTAACTACAGTATCTATCTGTTAATTTGTCGCTCTTCTCTCTCATTCTTGATCTATCTGACATCTATCTATCTCTCAAATTCTCTATCTATCTCTCTATCCATCTGTCTGTCTTTCTCTATATATTTCTCTCTATCTATTTATCTATTTTTTAACTAGAGTATCTACCTATCTGTTAATTTGTTAATAATCTTCTCTGTCTCTCTCATATTCTTTAGTTATCTATTTAATATCTCTCTCTCTCTCTATCCATCTGTCTGTCTTTCTCTATATATTTCTCTCTATCCATTTATCTATTTTTTAACTAGAGTATCTACCTATCTGTTAATTTGTTAATAATCTTCTCTGTCTCTCTCATATTCTTTAGTTATCTATTTAATATCTCTCTCTCTATCTATCCATCTGTCTGTCTTTCTCTTACTAGTCTCTCTATCTATTTATCTATTTTTTAACTTATCTATCTGTTAATTTGTTAATATTCTTTGTCTCTCTCCCTCTTTATCTATCTAACATCATCTATCTCTCATCTATCTATCTCTATCTATCTATCCATCCATCTGTCTTTCTCTCTCTCTATCTATATATCTATCCTTCTCTCTCTTTCTCTCTCTCTCCCCCTCTCCCTGTATATATCTCTGTCTCTCCCCTCTCTCTATTTATCTATCTATCCATCCATCTCTCCCTCTTTCTCTCTCTTTCTATCTATCTATCCACCTCTCTCCCTCTCTCTATTTCTATCTATATCTATCTGTCTGTCTTGTCTCTATTTATCAGTCTTCTATATCTATCTTTCGGCAGCTTATAAGTGTACTACCAATCCATCAAACTTCAATTTGTCTTTCCATTAATATAAGTATCTGTTTATTTTGATTTTGTCTGTCATTCTATTCATTTAGTTAATAATTTATTTTTAGAAAAAAAAAAAACTATCATAAACAACGCGACTGCAAAAGCATGTTCGGATTTCACTCCTGACTGCCGCTCTCTCTGTACATGAAGTGCCGAGGAACTCTGTGCTCTGATCAGTAACTGTGCAAATTGCATGCGGTGGTGGCACTGATCTCTATAAAAAATAGAGATCAGTGGGTGGTGGACTCGCCTGTGGTCGCACGCTGCATGCAACCAGCGACGTGTGTAGACTCTTCACTAGTCGCTTTTTGGCTACTTTTCCGGAAAATGCCTTCGCCAGGGTGTCAAACGGAAACGCGCGTCCCGCGCAGCAGATGAATTTCAAAAGAAAGCATTTCCAACACGTGTTGAACCCTAAGATACACGTACTTAGTAATATGTGAATAATGTTATTCTTGGTTACGCAAAATGACCAATTAGATCTCGCCCTGTAAGGGCGGTTTCGTGCGTTCTTAATTAACGATAGGGGGCTCTTTAAGAAAGCCCGGTTGCTGATACTTTAGCAGAGTCGTCTGTGTTCAATTTTGGTTACATCTTTTTCTATGGGGATTTGAACCAATATCTCCCCGAGATCGTCGGCTTAGCTCCCGACAGCGTACCTCACCGATGCTGTCTGGGCTCTTCATTTTGTAGAGGAGAAATGGACTCCTGTTTTAGCTGACTTTTTACCTACTTCTTTTTCCTGATATTTATCGGGTATGTACTTTAATATTTATAATCGTCTAGTAAAAAGAGAAAAGAGGTATTTGATATTACTAATTTCTTGACAAAGTATTTGTACTGAAGAAATTATGCTGAGTACTATTGTAGACGACTTTATTTTTGTATAGTGTCATCCACATGAAATGTCGAATGTTATAAGCAGAAAATAGATCTTTGAAATTATTTACGTTGATTTACATGTCATTGTAGACAGCTTAGTATTTAAGCGATCTTCAGTTGTCGATATTATGGAGAGATTTTCCGATGTATTCTATACTTGATAGTGAACATTGTTATTTGACCTTGACATTATGAAAGTCATTATCGTCGAATAGCCTGGTTTTACATGATGTACTTGTACTTTTTATTTAGAAATGCTGCTAAATAGATCATTCTCATTGTCATTATTATGAGATGTAAAATTATATTTAAGGTCGCTTATCTTTTTAAGACGACGATAAGTGTATTAGGACACTGTTTTATTTTGATAATTCTCAGATTCCACTGAGACCCTCACCGTAGACGAGTTTTTGTCCGGCATGGTATCGATGATTCATCTAGACGAGTTTTCCACTCTCCGATGTATACGACAGGCCTAGCCACGTATTTCATCATTCCAAGTTCAGGTCGAACAACTCAATTCGCCAAGTAGATCGAACTTCTGTGGACAAGTCAACTTCTCAATGCTTTGGCCTATTTTGGAGTTCATATCCTATTTTATTTTTATCAATTGCTCTGTTATAAACTGATAGAGCTCATATTTCTTTGGATATTCGACATAACTTTATTTACTGTCTTCAATTATTGGATATATCATACAGGCATTTCTTTGAGTTGTAAACACTCTGTAAATTTGTCAAAGAAAACATTCGAATCATTTTGATTATAAATCGAAGTCATCGAACCGTAATTGTTTGTCAAGTGCTTATTTTTCTTGAATGATCACGTATAGCTAAAAAGTTGGGATGTTTGAGTCGCCGTGCTTGTTGTTGCTTGTTTAGTTTTTCCCCCTTTTTTCCTATATAGTCAGTTTGATTGGTGTGTTTGATTTGTCTTTGTTTTTGAAAAAAGAAACATACTATTTTTTCCACCAAATTCACCAAAATACTCGGATCCGTCCCAACAACTTAATACCAACACGATTCATGTATCACTTTGTCTAGTTATATTAGGCCTACGTCCAAAACCATTTGGTCAATATAGAATTTTGTTACAATACATGGCATTTTGGTCTTTATTTGGACTCAAGAATTTTTTTGCCATTTTTTTTCAGGAAAATAGATTCGCACCCCGTTGGAGTCAGACTCTGATTCCTCGCCTGGCTTTGGTTATTTTACGAAATTATATTAGACCAATTACAGTTGGATTATGAACGAAAAGAATGCTTGGTGGACCGAGGCGCAGATCTTCACATCTTTTTTGGTGATCATGATCATGAATTCAAACGGTGTATATAGAATGCCTTACTATTCAAGTAAATTGTATGAAAAATATCAGCTCACGCTTCGCGCTGGCATTTTTTGTGCGAGTCAGACGTATCCTTTTCATAATTCAAATGGTGCTTCATTTTTTTTTCAGGTCGGCATTTTGACAAGATTTTCCTCACTTTTGCGCTCGCATAATTTTGTTTATTGATATACTTATCCTGAATTCAAACGGTGCTTGAAATGTCACTTTTCAGGTCAGTAAATAAAAAAAATCGGGTTGCGTTTACATAATTTGGATATCAATTTTTAGCTCTCTCTCTTCGCTTGTAAAATTAGTAAATTGACGTGTGTGTACAGTGTGGTGATTCGCGCAAGTGCAAAACTGATAGTATGTGTATACTTGCCTAATTATTTTCTGACGCGTCACGCCAGGTAGGCCTAAGGCATCAGAAAAATCATCATGGTTAGTATACAAATGAGGGAACAGATGACGTTACCCACTCACTTTTTCTTTTGCATTTTGTTTGATGAAACACTAAAGATATTTATTTTTTTCTTCAATACAATATGAAACGATGTCTGATTACTCCTTGAACATGTGCAATTGGAAGGGCAGATCCATCCTTCGCCAATAAGGGGGGGGGGTGATTTTTTCAGCCACATTTACCCCGATCGGCCGCTCGATGTTGATTTAAATAGTGCGAGCGCGAAGCGCGAGCTTTTTTTTAATTTCAGGTATATTGTCCTACATTTTATACATCCAGGGCAATGTTTGTGATCCTAAACGAGATGTGTATTCAACTAAATAATTACTACAAGCGCAAGCAGAATTTTTTAATATACGTTTTGATATCTTATCTTTTAACGGCTGCTTGCAGTTGGCCATGAAGACGTTACATATTTCAACAATCAAGTAATGCGATTTCGAAGTGCGAGCTGAAAAATTTGACATTTCTACCAGAAGAATGGAAATTCTAAGCACACTTTTTTGTAATCGTAAAAAGGACAAGTATACAGTGCGTTTCAGAAAAAAGGTATAATCCAAATCTAAAGGGCTGATATTCGGATCATATTTAATTTCGTGACATTATTGTGTATGGATAAGAGAAACTAATCAGCTTTCCATTGATACCCTATTTGTGCCATTTGCATTATGCATGACTGAATTAATTGCTGTTGAAGACAAAAGGTGCAGAGACCACTATTTCCAAGTTTTTGAAAACTTTATGAAAAGGCAGAGGCTGATGTAAATACTTTCATCGGTGCCTTGGCTGACAAAAATCTTTTGATTAGACCTTTTTCTTCCAAAGAATGGTAAATAAGTGAATGTACTTACACACCATTAGCGAGGAGATAACACCACATTTGAAACAACATTTTGAGAGACAGCGAGGAGTGTACAGGCATCTTTGGTGGCTTAGGACGGCGCTCCTGCCCATCGTTCCAACATCATTAGTGATAGACTGAGAGAACTCTTTGGACATTGAGTCGTTGCCCTCAGGCATGGCATTGAACGGCCACCAAGATCACCTCACAGTCTGTGATTATTTCCTTTGGAGACACTAAAAAATAAGGTGTTTGCAACTCCTCGCCAAGATCTTGATGACTTGCAGGGCCAAATTCGATATGAGGTGGATGCTTTGCACAATGATCCGACATTGCCATTGGTGAGACGAGCTGTCCAAGACATCCTTCCACGCTCCCGGTTTGGTTTTCAAAGGAGAGGGTGACATTTTGAAGGTGTGGGTGAATAAGACCAGGGGTCCGTTGCAGAAAGAGTTGTGTTTAAACGCAAGTCAAAAATTCAATCGCAAGTCCATTGCTCGCTGCTGATTGGCTGAAAATGAAGTTGCGCATGATTTTTAGAGTTGCGTTTGATTGCAACTCTTTCTGCAACGGCCCCAGATCAATGATAAGACATTAACCTTTCACTCATTTCAGAGAATTCCTCAAGTAACACAAAAATTACCTTGGAAAAGATATCATATCAAGTGCACATTTTTAACCACGTTACCAAAACTTGGAAAAAGTGGTCTCTGCAACTGTTGTCTTCAACATCAATTGATTTAGTCATGCATGGCACAAATGGTACAAATAGGATATCAATGTAAAGCTGACGAGTTTCTCATTTATGTCCATGCAGAATAATTTCACAAAATTAAACATGATCAGAATTTCAGCCCTCTAGATTTGGATTACCTTTTTTTTTCTGAAACGCACTGTAAACTTAACAATTGATGCGAGGCGCGAGCGGAAAATTCGAGATTCACTGAATTCAATTTTTTTTCATGAAAAGAATGAGTAATTGGAAATCATCCTATAATACGAGCGCAAAGCACGAGCAGAAATTTTTGATATTGTGATCTGAATCTGGATATTGATTAAAATATAGAACAAGCTGCGTATCTGAATAAACATGCGCGTGCGTGTTTCAGATTTTGACCTAGAATGTGCATTCTAAATGCCTTTTTGTCATGAAAATAAATAAAGCGAGCGCGAGCTTAATATATTTGATATTCCGATCTGAAAAAAGGTAAATTTTAACCTCTGTAATTCAAGCACTTTGCAGGAAAGTTGCGAGATGGATGTGGATCAGTTAAAAAAGAGCTGATATGTTTCATTATTATCACTTTGAGTTTTGACATAGGACAGGGACATTCTAAGAACATTATGTCAGCATATGAAAATGATGACTATCGTCCTATTTCTTTTCCTAAGCGCGAGATGAAACTTGTCGATATTCCATTCTGAAAAAATAACAATTTGATAATTCAGCAATCAATATATATATTTATCTAATTAGCCTAATGAGAGCGAGAAATCTGTTGATATTATGGCCTAACAACTGGAGATTTGTAATGCACTTTTGTAGGTATGGATAAGATGCAGGAGTTTATATATTTCAATAATCAATGCGAGCGCAAATCGCGAGCCGAAATCTTCACTGTCTGTCATACAGTAATCTACTGTGATTTGATGACGAGTTCTTAGTGTCTGCAATAATGAAGATATTGATAGAAGAAATTAGAAAACAAAACAACGAAATAATGACATCATTGACTCTCACAAACATATCAATGTTATGCATTTCACCGATTTGTGAAAAATAACAAAATTTGAAAGTGTCCTTACTTTTGCACTTAGCATCTGACTTGATGAAATTTTCAGCGTTATGCTTGTTTGATTTTCTCTTATTGAAATCGATTTTTATCTTGGTGGGGATTTCCCCCTAAATATTTGTTTGAAATGTGAGCCAAATTTTTAATCCAAATATAGTTTCTCACATGGACCAAGTTTGATGCTTATCTGTTTTCTGGTTTTTTTTTCACGAGAACAGGTCATGTTCGGGCTATGATTGGCATATTACTGGAGCTCTTGTGAAACCAGCCCTTGCCCCCTACCAAATAAAATTTATTGTTTTCGTAGAAGGGTGAAGTTACACAATTTTGCAATCACTGATGCATATGAGGGAGTCAAAGATATCAATGCAAGAGTCCGTTGGAAAGAACTGAGAAAAAAAAAACCATTGACATATAACATTGTTTTCTCAAATCATTCATAATTTTATTTTACTTTAGTATCAATACCATGGCAATATTACAATCATATTTTGCTTTTTTTTAATTCAAATTTGCAACTGACAATTTTCATTGTCATAAATATATTGTTGCCTTCATGCAACATCTTGAATATATCTGTGTCGTATAAGATATCAGTGAGTGAGACATGAATAAGAATCTATTTAACAAAAAAAGTAATTTAAAGGACAAGTCCACCCCGATAAAAACTTAAAAATTCAACAAGCATAACACTGAAAATTTCATCAAAATCGGATGTAAAATAAGAAAGTTACGGCATTTTAAATTTTCGCCTCATTTCACAAAAAAGTTATATACACATCTCGGTCGGTATGCAAATGAGGAACTGATGACATCACTCATTATTTCTTTTGTATTTTATTATATGAAATATGAAATTTTCTCGTTATGGTCATGTGAAATGAAGTTTCATTCCTCCCTGAACACTTGGAATTCCATTATTTTAACATTTTGTGCTTCAGGCAAGGAGGTCCTAATCGTCAAACAATACAAAACAAAAGATATAGTGAATGAGTGACATCATCGACTCTCATTTGGATGTAACTGGCTCGTTCATATAACTATTTTGTTAAAAATAAGCGAAACTTTGAAATGTCATAACTTTCTTATTTTACATCCGATTTTGATGAAATTTTCAGCATTATGCTTGTCTGATTTTTCTCTATTGATTCAAATAAACATTTTTCTGAGGTGGACTTGACCTTTAAAAAACGCAAAGAATATTTATTATCTCTACTTTTTCTTCCATGTGGCATATATTATACCACAATGTAACAGGAAACTATGTATAAGTTTTGAGATTATACATGCAGTTGGTGTATGCTACTCGCCTTCTAAAACAGTCATATTTTAAAAGAATGGGGTCTGATGTGCCTTTTTCTATTCAGAGGACTATTACAAACTTGAATCATTCTAATAAGACCTGGGGCCCGTATTTGCTACCATGGTAGTTGTCATAATTTCAAAGTTAAAACAGTTGCAAGTCCTTTATGAAACGTGCCCCTTAAGTCAACGTCAATCAAAAATATATTCAATATATCATTTTGAAAGCCATACTTAATGGAAATATTTTTCATGCAAAAGCTTTATCTTGGAAAGATGGCGATCTTTTGATTTTTATAATGTAAGCTACCAAGTAAAAATGTATAATGCACAGATGTACATGTAACCAATAACAACGATGCAATTCAGTGGAGGGTATTTACATTGAGTGACTTGACACTTGCACTAAGATCATTTTCATAACATTATGAAAACTGGAGATGCCTACGGCATCACAACTTTCACAAATTAAACCTGTGCAGTTTTTGTTTTATTGAACGGGTTGGCAGTATGGATTTGTAGTGGGAAAATTTGTTACATCCCTTCTGAATTCCTACAGATTGCAAAGACAGCGCGGCTAACATGCATCTGTGTTTTCTTTGACATTACAAGCGTAGCAACAAGTCCGGGTATGTACATGTATGCAAATGCTATTCAGTCATTGCCATGATCATTGAAAGAATGCATATTTTATGGTCTCTCAAGCATGTAATACAGTAATTTATATTTCATGGCTAGAGAGCTGCATACAATAAAATTTGTTTCATAAAATAATGTAACGCACTAAAATTAAGTGGGGGTCATGGTCTCAAATTGTAAAAAGGATCCAAATAGAATGACCATCCACATGTTTGGATACAAGTCAAATGATTCTGGTAATAAATATGGTTACACTTCGTAATTCCGAAACACGTAAACTGCCTACACCTCGATGTTCGTTAATCCAAAATCGTAAAAGGATTCGTTAATCCGAACATTTGTGGCGTTATTCCGAAGGTTCGTTAATCCGAAAACAGATAAGGTTCGATGTTCCGAGGGTTCGTTAGTCTGAAAACGAAGGTTCGTCGTTCTGAAGGTTCATTAGTCCGAAAACGAAATAAGGTTCGTTATTAATTACGTTTTCGGACTTACGAACCTTCGGAATAACAAACCTTCGGAATAACGAAGCTTCGGAATTACGAATGTATGCGAGAAATATGACTGCTGAGAAATATGCAAAATAAGCATGTTATACCTGCCATGTGTAGGGTCTTTCTCTGAACGATAATATAAATAGTCCCACATGTGCTTTTACGTGTGATCATGTATCAGCTGAGATTTCACGATTTCACCAAATTAGGTTTGTGATAATGCACCGGATCAAGAGCTACAAAGATATGGTGACAATAATCCTTGATTTTTAAGACTTTCACAAGAAATCATTATTTTCTGCAAATTCATTACTTAAAGATAAATACCAGATGTGGTAACGATCTAAAAATGAGTTTGAACAGAATCCAATAAAATTTCCACCAAAGCGTTTGTATGTTTAAATAAAAATATGTGCCAAATAGGTCTCGAAGAAAATGTGTAATTGCTCAAAAATGAGGTAGTTTTATGGGGTAGTTTTCAAAGCAATATTAACAGTGTTCCACATATGCTTTTAGTGATCTTCAGAATTATTGACTTTGAGCAAAAATTTTCGTGAATTTACAAAGATAAGTCTACATTAATGTACCAGATCTAGATGTATGATAATATTCTGATAAATAACCTTGATTTAAAAGACTTTATCACAAAATAATTGTTTGCTGCAACTACTGTCTTTTTCCTTTAACATGCAAGAAAATACAATACTTGAAAGAATATTATGGTAAAACATAGCACAATACACATATATTTGCAAAAAGGCTATAAGACCAATTGTGCAATCATACAATTTACAACTTGACTCATAGCAGGATTATGGGTTAATTTCTTGCTGAAAGAAATCACAACATGGCTTGGGATCGAACCCATGTCCTTTAGATTGAAAGACGAGTGTCTTCACCACTAGACCAATATGCCCCCGTATGGGGGTTGGTCTTTATCACACATTCCCTCCTGGACAACAGCTCCTGCCTTCGATTATCTGGAGACATAGAGTTATCATTAGGATAATGGTTAAGTTCTACGTTCAGAGTTCTGTAAGGATTACGAACAGGATTATGGATTCAGTTACGGATTAATGTTGTATTTGCCTTAATGGGTCTATTCACCGAAAGAGCAATTGTCATCGGAGTAAATATCGTGGAATGATGATTCAGTTTAGACGCTTTCCTCACTCATAATCTGAGCAAGGGATTTCCACCATCAATACACCAAGACTGTAACTCTCTCAAGGTGTATATTTTCACTTGGTCTACACGCAGATGGTCTACTTCTAACTCTCATTTTATCTATTGTACAACGCCTACTTAGCTTGCATGTTGTAAGTAGCAAATGGGAGGCTGAATGTCAAACATTCGTACCATTGCACGCAAGACGTACCATCCAGAATGTACCATTGCACGGCTTTGGGAGGTGACGTCACAATGCGATTCAATTCATTGCGCTCAGTAAATGAAGGTTAAATACGCGCATAGCTTGCTGGCTACATGCGCAATGCTGCCCGAGGTCATGTGCGCTTGTGGGATTTGCTTTTAGCTTTCAATTTTTTTGCTCCCTTTTTATAAATACTGCCTGCAAGAAAAAAACTCCCTTTTCCCCGATATTTTCGCTTAAGTCCGAGGCGTTGTACAACACAAATAGCGAATATTCTTATTCGTGCAATGGTGCGAGATTTCGCATTTGGTGAAAGAAAGAAACACTCTTCTATTCAACTTGGCTAACGCCTCGTTGAATAGAGCATCTTTCTTTCACCTCATGCAAAATCTCGCACCATCGCACTCATGCCTATTCGCTATTTGTATACTATCAAATTGATCTCAATGCCATTCTGTCTACAAAGTCTCATTTGATCTTATTTGGTCTAATTACCACTCTGTCTGCTCATATATAATTTACTTTATCAAATATGGAGGCGCGATAGCTCAGTCGGTAAAGTGGGGAATTCGTATTCCAGTGATCCGAGATCGAGTCCCACTTGGTGAGCTAGAGCCCTTTGGTAAGTCATTAATCCTCATTACCAGGTCCTTCGGAGAGGACCTTAAGCCTTCGGTCCTCTGGTGGCTTGCTTACAAGCATTCATGCTTTCTTAGCAATCAGGTAAAAAAATCCCCACCACCAATCAAATGAAAGCTTGGTTCATAAAGAGTCCATCTAACCATAAAAAATAGGCTAAATTGTGTTAGACCAAATGGTAATTAAACTAAGTGTGAATTAGACTAGACCAAAGGGTCAACTGGTTGAAGAAAAAAAATGTAACTAGACCACCTGGGACGAGACAAAACAGGTGGTAGAGAACATGGTTCTAGACCAATCAACCATTTAGAATAGTCAATAGCTTGAAATGAAATCTTATGGGGTATTGCAAGAAACTTGCTATCAATTGCAAGAATATTTTTGGTCTCTAAACCAATCATATGCATTGCAATTAATTGCAAATTCGTGATTGATTGCTAATCTGCTCCTTGAAACAAGGAGTGTAATCTGATTTGCTACAATTAAAAGTGATCAGTCAATTGTAAAAGTGCAACAGAATATTTTCAATTGATTGCAAATATTTTCTGGCAACACCCCCTTAGTATCTCTTGATTTGGAACATCTTATGTCACATCACATTGGACTTACCATAATAGGCTACCTTGCTAAAGCAGAGAATTTAAAGCCATTATTTGCTGGGCTATTGGGTAGTATTGATCATGAAGATGAGATACCAATTAAAAGGCAGAGTACCTTCTGCAATGAAGCCATGATTAATCAATTTCACCCAAAAAATATCATTCGGTTACGTTTAATCTACAAATACTGCGGTGGGAATTCATATTTATAAAGTCACATGTCCATTATTGCAAAGATTAGGTGTATCAAGTACCATGGTTGAAAATCAGAAGAAAACTATGGGTAGTCTTATGTGACACAATCATTCTGCAGGTAACTCTGATTAACCCTAAAACGACTGGGGGGGGGGGGGCTGATTCAGCCCCCCCTCAACATTTTTCGCGATAAATCTGCTGCGCAAATTTTTTTGACCACGTCGCTCGCTGACTTTTTACTTTCAAGTCTCGCGCAACTTTTGAGACAATTGTGACCCCCGGGTACGCGGTTCCAAAATTACGCAACATTGCGTAAGTGCATGCAGACTCAAAATTACTCAAAAACGTGAATTTGTGTACAAATCCAATGCAAATAGTGTTCTTAGCCAAAATTCATAAATGTATCATTTTTCCTTTTACTGCTTAAAATCAATTAATTTTATCTTGTTTATGGTCAAAATAAAGTCCCTGACAATTTCCGTTGAAAAAACATTAAAAAGTCGAAAAACATAGAAATACATAAGAAATTTAGAAAACAATAGAATACATAAGAAAATAAATGTGATTTTGATTTTTTTTAATATCAATTTGATCAAATGCCTATCTAGAGTAAGTGAAACAAAAATTAGCATTTCAGGGGCATTATTTTATTAATTAGAGCAAACTTATGATTTTACGCATAAATTAGCATAATTAATGAGACATGAGATTTTTTGCAGAATTTGATGTTATAGTTTTGTAGATAATGCCATGGGTAAGGCGTGTGCCAATTTTCGTCGCAATCGCGCGATCGACGCCCGAGATCATAAGGGGGGCTGAATCAGCCCCCCCCCAGTCTTCTTAGGCGTCGAAATAGCCCAGTCTATTTAGGGTTAAATCAACTCTCTTGGAACCGGAGATATCGGTTGTTCTGTTCAGCTCTAGGCAAAAGTACAGTAACACCACTTTTGCATACTCTGATCTGAAATAATGCATTTTTCCGAGTTCTTTTCTCTAGCTTTTAAAGTGAAGAAAACTTGAGTGTGAAATCTGCTGAAAAATTGAACGCATGCTGTTGATTGTGACACATTATGCATTCAATAGTTAAAACCAAAATTTAAATCATATCAGGTGAGTGTTTTATACAGCTGTCTAACTTTACAAACAACTGCTGATCCTTTCTTATGGTAAATGATACACACCATATTTTCATTAGTGTTGATCTAGTCTTTATTAAAGGTATTGTTTAACTTTGTGAGCAGCCGATTTAAAGAATTCTCAAACCAAGATGAAACATGTGTACAAGTGCATGTATTAGCACTAATAAACACTGAAAAATACCATTATTGAGAATGAAAAGCTAAAACTACAAGGCAAACCCTGATTTTGTAAATAGGCGTCTTATAGATGCCTAAATAGTACACATAACTGTATGGGATGAAACTAAGATGGTGTTTCCGGTCACTTTATATTTCAAGGCTTAATTTTTGGAACATATCACAGACACAGATGAAAAGTGTGACCATCTAGCTCAGATTATTTAAAAGTCAAACCAATGTTAAACAATCACTTTGAAGAAAGGATCACCAGTCATTCGCACAGTCGTTGATAACTTGGGAACAGCACCATGAGTTCAGACAACAGGTAATATATTATAGACGTGTTGGATTATCAAGGTGGCGGTAAATCTTCAATCTTAGTAGCAAACTGGAAGTCTTGTGGGAACAGGTCATGTGCCCTCGGATAGATCAGTTTGTATGATTGCCTTATCGTTACGTCGGCCACACCTGCAATCTCACCAATTTCTGAAAGACAGAAAAGGGAGAAAAAAAGAACTTGATACACTCATATTACATGTAAATAAACTTAATCCTTGGGGCAATTCCATGAAATAATCAATACTTTGGGATATCCAACCCCCATTTTTCAAAATACAATGAGAAAATATTTGAGTCTCTCAATCCCCCACTCTCAAAAACTAACATCAATGCAGCTTTCTGTGACCCAATTCAAAGTAATGTTTAAGCTTCCACTGTGAGAGTACGTTGAAAGACGTTTGAAAACTCAATTGGGTTCAGTGTTGCATTTTGCTTCATTCATAGTGCTAAAGATCAATAAATCAAAGCTGATCATCTTTAAACATGCATCTCTTTTGGCTTTTACATTTTCCTGTTGTTTCGACTGGTAATGGGGGAAAATGAACACACACTTTGTTCTCTTTATGTCTGCATTTTGAATGATTCATTTTGCTGTTTAAACTGAAAATCAACATTGAACACATCCTTAGTCTACCATATTACACAATAGTATATCAAACAGTCCAAGACAAAATAGGGTAAATCATACCCCTTTCATAAACCAAATTATGCGGCTAATAGCAGCATAATTTGGTAGTAAAATTGGAGGAGGACCAGAGTTATCCGCATTATTTTGATGCTGCTATTATCGCATAATAGCAGCATCGGGACAAGATTTTGAGTTTATGAACGCATTTCCAAATAATGCGAATAATTGCCATGGCGTGGTCACAGGGTCACCCTTTTCCAACACAACCGCATCGGAGGGGCGTGTCCAGTTGTCATGACGATTATCCGCCTTTTTCAGGACGGGCGCTCATAAAAATAATGCGGCTTATTTTCGGAGTTTGTGAACACAATTTTTATTGAATTATCCACATTACTCTTAGGCGGCTAATTGGGGGATGGGTTTATGAAAAGGGTATAAGAACAGGGTCATCATGGAATCAAATCACCCCTGGACCAATTGAAGTTACGTCAAATGATTCTGTCCAATAACAAGACTATTAAAATAAATTGTAAATATGCAAAGAGAGTCAGAGAACAAATATGTTCTCTCAAACATCTTCATTAAAATACAAGTGGGATTCACCTTGGTAGTCTTTTCAACAATATGCAGTTCATTCTTGCAGCAGTTGTGACAATGTAACATTAAAATGTCAAACAAGTTTTTTTTTTTTACGTGATCCAATGTACATATGCATACATTTACAAATAAGGAGCTTATTTTGTTTGTTATGGCCGTTGACATCAGAAAAGGGGCCATTATCTCTGTCTTCAACCATGGCAAAAATGGTACTAATAAGCCAGTTCGTAGTTCCTTTCTGCGCATGAACAAAAGATTCTACGCATGATCAGAAGAAGGTCATTTGTACTAAAGTGACATGGCGCTTTAAAATCTAATGAGCACCAACTTTGAAGTCTTGATTATTCATATATTCTTTTGAATTGTCGTTTTCATTTACATCCACAAAAAACAAAAATACTTCCATGAACGACTGGTATTTCACAGTTTGCAAAATACATTGTGCAACATGCTAAGATATACATTCAAAGAAGTGATGCAACAAATGCCTTCATTAAGTGTTCATTTGTGTGCTATTCTAGTCACCTGGTCTATTCAATTTCTTCATCCTGCTATGTAAGGCAAGCTTACGTCATATCTTGCTTTGAAATCTGCCTATCATGATGAAAGAAATGAAAGGTCATTTGACCAAAATTGTCCATGGGGTAATTACGAACTGGTCTATTAGACTAGACATAAAGCCATACAAAATAATTTTGTAGAAATTTGATATTTTTACCTTTTTGTGAACGTTTTTCATCTGACGCTTGTGAAGCCATGTATATTGCTGCAGCCGTCACTGATATTGGGCTTCGTCTGAAAAACAAAAAGAAAAAAAATAAAACAGATTAATGAGACCTTTACTTAAAGTTTAAACTTATTTTTTCAGACTGAATTTGTTCTTCAAAATCTCCATAAAAATAGCAAAAAACATATGAACTGAACAAAACCAGACACCCCAAATGAGTGTCCTACTGGTGGCTTATCTATATATCAATTCATTCTTTCTTCTATTCATCCATTCACTAGTTTATTCTAATATTTGTTCATTCACCCATTTATTCATTTAATCATTATTTTCTTTGTGCAGTTTATTCATACATTAATTTATCATTCATTTGATCTCATCATCAATACAATTGATTATCAATAGATTTGTGAATTCAATCATTCATTTAATCATCCATCCATTCACTCATCAACTAACTCTAACTTTCTTTCTTTAACTTTCTTTCTCTCTCTCTTTCTTTTTTCTTTGTTTTTGTTTGTTTAAATAAGGTTTTTTTCTTTCTTGTTTTTGTTTGTTTGTATAAATAAGTTAACTGAAATTGTGAGCACTTTGGGCCATGTGGGAAAAGTGTGTTATAAATGTTGAGTATTAATTATTAAATTCTTTCTTTCTTTAACTCATCAAGTAACTATCTTTCTTTCAACTTTCTTTCTCTCTCTCTTTTTTTTGTTCATTTGTATAAATAAGTTAACTGAAATTGTGAGCACTTTGAGTCATGTTGGAAAAGCATGTTGTAAATGTTGAGTATTAATTATTATATTATTCTTTCTTTCTTTAACTCATCAACTAACTCTAACTTTCTTTCTTTCTCTCTCTCTTTCTTTTTTCTTTGTTTTTGTTTGTAGGAATAAGTTAAGTGAAATTGTGAGCACTTTGGGCCATGTGGGAAAAGTGTGTTGTAAATATTGAGTATTAATTATTCAATTCTTTCTTTCTTTTACTCATCAAGTATAAACTCTATCTTTCTTTCTTCAACTTTCTTTCTCTCTCTCTCTCTTTTTTGTGTTCATTTGTTAGGTGTTTGTTTGTATAAATAAGTTAACTTAAATTGTGAACGCTTTGGGCCATGTGGGAAAAGCATGTTGCAAATGTTGAGTATTAATTATCATTATATTATTCTTTCTTTCTTTCACTCATCAACTAACTCTATCTTTCTTTGTCTAAATTTCTTTCTCTCTCTCTCTTTCTTTTTTTCTTTCTTTTTTGTTTTTGTTTGATTGTATAAATAAGTTAACTGAAATTGTGAGCGCTTTGGGATATGTGGTAAAAGCACGGTATAAATGTTGAGTATCTTTCTTTCTTTGTATCTTTTATTTATTCATATCTTTCTTTCTTACTCTCTTTAAACATCATAACAGGTATTGACAAGTATATGGGTCAATCCATGTCAACCAAACAATTTCAGACTATTTGACACCTGAACCTCTTAAATTTTCTTTAAACTTGCATCAAATGTTCCCCCAAGTGTATAACAGAATATCTTAAGTATTTTGCCCCAAGGTAAAATGGTTGCTAAGATATGGCTTCCCTTAGCAATCAATGAGCACTCAAACAAATGAATTCAAATAAAATTTGTTATTTTTGATGGATGACTGTACCAAAGTTTGAATGTTTACAGTACCTGTTTTCCGTTAATTGGAAGAATTTTATGGTCTAATGCAGAGGACGATTAGTGACAGTAGGATTTATTACATTTTTAAAAATCTCCTTCACTCCCTCCCTCCCTTTAACTCAAGACCTATGTGTCTGCCAAATTTCATGAGAATTGGTTAAAACAGATGAAGTAGCTCAAATCACAAGGTTTTTAGCTAATTTTTGCCATATATTTTGTTACCATGGCAACACGATTTCTGACACACTAAATTATTATGTCTTGCATATCAAAACCAATGTGTGTGCCAAATTTCATGACAATTGGTTAAAACTGAGGAAGTAGTTCCAAAAGCATGACTTTTATCCATTTTTGCCATAATACATGTATACCGTTACCATGGCAACACAATTTCCGAAACATGCAAAAATGTGTCTTCCACATCTTTACCCCAAGACCAAAATATATATACTCCAAATTTCATGAGAATTGGTTAAAAAAATCGAGGAAGAAGTTCGAAGCATAAGATTTGCAACGGATGGACCGACCGACCTTTACACTAAATCCTATTTAAAAAATGTTAATGGTGCTAGATATTATAGATATATAGGTGCACCAAGCCGTGCGGAGTGGCGCTTGGGAGCCGATGTAAAAAAAATATTAAAACAAGGAAAAATTGGGGAAAAAAATGTATCTACCAGTAACCTGGGCTGGAAATAAGGATTAGGTGATTATTTTAATACAAAGAGAAAACAAAAACTCTTTACTTGACACTTTATTGCTAATTGATTTCTTCAAATTTTGTCCAATTTAGCACTTGATAACCCCTATTATGGAGGATCGATGGTGTTCTCCTTTTTATTTATTCTATGCTGTACAAAGTTTATGTGTCACACAGGGCTCGAATTAATCCAAGGCCATGGCCTTAGATGCCCTCAGAAATGGCCTTGATGCCCTTTCAAATATTTGTAGACTTAAGGCCAAAATAACTGCCCTTTTTTGCTGTGGCCTTGGTGCCCTGCGGTAATCCAGTGCATGTGCCCCATTGAAAAGTGCATTTATTATTGATGCCCTTTTTTTGGTGGCCTTGGATGTCCCATAAAGTGAAAACTGCCTGCCCTTTCCCTTAAGTGCCCTTTTAAAAAATGGCCTTGCCCCTTTAAATTCTTAATTCGAGCCCTGGTCACACAAGTGATTTGAAAGCCTTGTTTGTAGGATTTCTATTGCTACGGCGAGTAATTTTGCATTTCCAGAGTATACATTTGGTTAAGAATCAAATCAAAGAACATCCTGATCATAAAAGATTATGAATTTGGGACATAACAAGCAGAAACTTTGTTTCCGAAGCCGATCAAAATCCGCCGAAGTTGTAAAAGTGAAATATGCTCAGATGTATTGCCTGCCGTGATTGCCTGCATGCACCCTTGCTTAACACGAACTGAATGAATGATACTGCGCATGAGTTGTAGAGAGAGAGAGAGGGGCAGTTTGGGGTGCAAGTGCAGTGCAATGCCTAATTTTCAGCCCTTCCAAAATCGGGGAACGTAACTTTAGCCACTGGCGTACAGATGGGGATGGGGATTGGGGGCCCCAAAGTGTTTTACGGCCAAGAAAAAAAGAAAAGGAAAGGGAAAGAGTGGTATATTGTATTATTTTCTTCATATTATGTCAAAATATAGGGTTTGTTTTTGAAAGGTTCAACATTTTGCTTCAGCTGCCATATCTACATGTAGCCCCTCAATATTTTTTTTTACTCATTACGTCACTCTGAAGTAGTGATATCATTGGTATGTTGTGAAAAAGTCACTAATCATTTTAATTTTAATAAATATTGTGTAGTTTGTTGGCATTTGTATTTCTTCTGTTAATATTAATTAGATCCCCTCTGGGCAATTTAGAAGGCCTCATAACCCAAAACTTCTGGGGGCTCTGCCCCCTCGACCCCCACTAGGGGCCTCTGGACCCTCTCCGCAATACTTTGCTGGTTTGCGTAATGGAAGGAGCATTACAGATTCTCAACAAGAAATGTGGAGCTTCAAAAACAGTAATTGAGAATGGCTGTTATAGATCATTAATAAACAGGGCCTTTGTCATGAATATCATCTGAGAATTTTCAGAAATTTCAAAATGAAATTAAACCTTCAAAATCATGCTTCTGTGTGAGGTCACACACATGACCCACTTCTTTATACCTTTGACCTTGAACTGAATATTGGAGACAGAAAAAAATATTTCCAAATAACTTACTAAACATGTTAATGTTATGAATTACAGTACTACATCTCTAACATTTTTAGATTTATAACTAATTAAAAATTTATCACAATTTCGGTCACACACATGACCAAGAATGGCCCTTATCATTGTTATGTAAAAATAGCAATTACCATAATCTGCTTTTCTTCTTAAAGTCTTCTCTCGAAATGAAATTAAAAGCATTTGTATTTCTTATTCTGAAAATAGTGATACATGGCTGACTCATTGCTGAATGTATAACATCAGAAATACTTAAAAATTAATTCCATCAATATCAAATTGTATAACTTTACATGTACATGTAAATTGTACTACCAAATCAGAACTTACAAATGAGTCAAGACAATATTGATAGTCAATTTTTTTTTCTTTTTATGCATACTAACGAAGTTATCTCTTAAGATAACTGGAGTCGCGTATACAAAGATGTACTGGATTTAATTTGGGAACCATTTCCAATTTCCTAAACTGACCTTGATCCACAACCAACAATGAGAAGACTACCCTCACATACAAACATTCAATTAATCTTTTTTTTTTCAATCTAACGGTCTCAAGGACTTGAAATACATTGAGGAACCAATGGGAATGGAAAGAGAAATTCCCGGAAGGAAAATAATGAGATGTTGTTTGCTCGTTCCCGCAGTACAACATTGGCATCCTGGCCTGATTTATGAATCTGCAAATGAATTTGTGATTACCAAACAGATCAACAGTATTGTGGTCTTATGAAATGACAATATGGACACTGTATCAAGCTACTTAATACTTGAACGAAGAAAAACGGCACCATATTACAAACATAAATCATTGCCATTGATTGCAGGGCTGATTATAATGATTGATCATACACTATAAAATCAATGCAATCAATTGCAGAAACCAGCCCAATGTTCACTTGCTAACCTTTATGTTTTAGTGTCCAGGGGGCCGTTTCATAAAACTGTTCGTAAGAGCGACTTTAAGAATGACCGGTGAACCTTTCTTACATGCCAAACCATCGCCAATGAATATACCATTTACCACAAGAAAGGATCACCAGTAAATTTATTATTTCTTTCAAGAATGACTGGTGAAACTTTCTTACATGTACATGCCAAAACATCACCAATGAATATACCATTTACCACAAGAAAGGATCACCAGTTGTTCTTAAAGGCGCTCTTAACTTACAAACAGCTTTGTGAAACACTCACCTGGTCACATTTTTCTTGATACGAGTACTTTCTTATTTCTTTTGTCATGACATAAATAAAATGAAACAAGGCCTTGATCTACCAAAATATGCATCAGCTGACTATAAATAATAGATTTGATCTTGATACACTTAACAAATCACTCACAAGATTGTTCTTTCATTATCTCTCTCTTTCTTTCTGTCTCTCTCTTTATCTCTTTTCTATATCTTCCCTCCCTCTCTGTTTCCTTACTCTGTCTCCCTTTTCAGTCTATCACAAGGATAATTCTTACCCTGCTACTAGGTCTAGATCATCAGCCTTGCGTGCTATATGGGTTGCTGCTCTCTGTACCTTGGGAGGTAGGCTTAGATTTGAACAGAATCTGGACTGTAAAAAAAGAAAATAGAAAACCATAAAATGATTTATCAAGAAACAATGCTCTGCACTTCCCCATACATTTCCCATATTCAATATTTTGCATAGGTTCCCATCTTAAAACCCAATTTTGAAATGAACATGTATCATATGCAACCTAACCTTTTACAAAATATATCATTTGTACAGCAAATGAGACACACAAATATCTGCCGACTCCTGATCATGAATGAGGCTTGCTTGAACTCATAAGGATAGAAAAAATAAAAATATGATTCCAAATTGCAAGAAAATATCACCTTGCCCTGAATAACTACTGAAAATAGGTATAAATAGTCCATCCATTAATTACATGTCATATTTTTGAAGAAAAAAATCTTTGTTTTTTTGAAGAGTGCATCAGGTGTTTTAACCTGCAATTTTTGCAATGAAGCAATAATGAATGCGGAAGGGCAAGGCGGGAACTCAATCAGTCTCTTCTCAAGACAAATGAAATAAAACTGATATGTGTACATTTACTTTCTTGAAGTATCTTCACACTAAAATCTGGACGTATATGCTATATAAGAAGCTACTGTCATTATGCATTGAATCAGAATTCAATAAAAAAAAAAGAACAGGGGTAATATCAAGAAAATTTTGTAGTTCCCAGACACCATACATAGTACCAGGAGAGCATTTCATCAACATTTGTCATCTGATTAGTTGACAGATCTGAGAAATTGTCATGTTTTTGATTGGCTGAGAGACACAGCTGGGTAGTGTTACTAATAGGCCTAGTTACTTCATGTATAATAATGCCAACATACATGTCATTGACTGACCAATGACTGACCACTGACTGACCAATGATATGTAATCTGAATTAAAGTAAAAGGTGTTCTCAGTTTGCAGTTTGTTCCATTCATTCATTGACTAGTGCAAATGTGATATAACTGTTGGATAACAGAATTTGATGAGAAAATAATAGACACCTTGCTACTTTAATGAAACACAGCTGTATGTTCAAATAGGACTTGAAAGATCATCTAGACATACAATGTATCATTGAGAGCGAAGTTGGCTCAGTCAATTAAGTGTCTGCCTATCAAACAAAAGGCAGTGGGTTCAAGTCCACCACTGGCCGATGACTGAAGCCTGCATTGTGTGTGCTGTAAACGTCTCTCCCCTGTTCCATAGATGCAGTCTATGTTACAGTGGAAAACACTCCGTCCCTCGGATAGGATGTTAAATGGAGGCCTGTTTAAAGGAAAGTCACCACCTTTGCACAGAAAGAACCCACTGCATTATTCATTAAAAATAGGGAAACCCTGGTGTAGTGGTCCACTTGCACTCCCCCAATCAGTTATATCGGGAGGAGAGACCTGTGGGTCATAGTGATTCAGTTCACTTTTCACCTCCCAGGCACAGGTGACGCCAAACAAATAATATTAATAATGATGAATAGAATAACATAACGAGTTGAATCTTCTCTTACCATAAAATCACTAGTTGTAATTAGCACTACATTTGTTTCCAAAGCCTTGAGGATCCGCTTGAAACAGCGCCCTATCTCACGTTTGTTCACCTTTGACACAGCACAGATCTCTGAGTAATTCATTGAGAAGAGATAAAAAATAATACCACATGAATTCATTTCCAAGAATATCCCTCTCAAAAAGGTTAGAATATCGGACAGTGTCAAGCAGTGCATTGCAAATATTGCAAGTGCATGCAATAATGTTTTAAGAGGACACCCCGAAATGATTTCATATTAAGCATCATTAGTACAGTTTCACATTAAAGTAAGATTATTTTCCATCCAAAGCCTAATGTTAGTAGCATTCCATATGGAAACATACATACATGTACATGTATGACAGGAGTAATCATTATCGCAGCGATGGCATAAGCGACCAATTAGCTTGAAAATCTCTGCTGACTCAAGTCTGACCCTTAAGATTTGCAATTAGCATTACAGCGTTACAAATGCAAGAGAATACAGATATTTTTAGATCATGAAAGAAGTTAACAATTTCTTAAAGAGTATGGTGTTATGCACATGATTAAGTTATGAATATATTGAGATATGAATGACTAATTATAACAAATAACTTATTATTAATTATTAAACATCACTCATCTCTTTCTGTCTCTCACTCACTATCTTTCTATTTTCTTCTTTTTTTCTTTCTTTTCTTTATTTTGTTTTTCTTTCTTGAATTAAGTCCAATTTTTCATATTCATTGCTATCTTTACTTTCTCTGTTTCTCTTTTTTTTTCTTTTCTCTCTCCTTTTCTCTCCTCCATCTGTCAACTTTCCTCTTTTCACTTTCCATTCATTTTGTGATTCCAGATTTTATCCTTAATGTCCATTGTTACTGCTTCTAAATGCAATATAACAAACGAAGACAACAGTCCAATATATCTGAATTCCTATCATGCTGTTCTTCTCTACAAGCTACATTTATCTTTTCTCTTTATTTTCAATTCAAATTCATTTATTCCAGCCTTCAATGCATGAATGCAGAGATAAAACAATCACACACATTCACATCCAGAGTGAATAAGTTGTTCATTATTTGCCTCATCATGTCATTTCAAAAAGAAACAAAAAGAAGCCCCCAAACTCCAAAGATAATCTTCTTCAGCACTGCCTTATCCTTATAATGTATCAGGGGCAGATCCAGGATTTTCCCCAAAAAGGGGCGTTTTGTGCGCAAGCAAAAAAAAAGGTTTATGAGTAAATCGAGATCATTTCATTAAAGGGGGGAGCACATCATTCGCGTATACATGACAAAATCCCCTAAAATTTTTTTTTGCCTCTCAAGGGGGGGGGGGAGGGTACTGGCTGGATGTGCCTACATCTGGATTCGCCACTCTTATGTATCCTTTATGTGGAGCTTTGTGGCCCAGTGGATTAGTCTTCAGACTTTGAAACAGAGGGTCGGGGAGTTGAATCCAAACCATGGCGGAATTTCCTTCGGCAAGAAATTCATCCACATTGTGCTGCACTCGACCCAGGTGAGGTAAATGGGTACCTGGCAGGAATTTATTCCTTGAAATGCCATCGCCCTGTAAAAGGCTGCGAGACTAAAGCCAGGGTAATAATATCCAATTAAGCGCATAGGGACGCATTTGGCAGTGATATGCGCTATATAAGCATGTTGGTATTATTATCATTTTTTTTTCTATCCTTATTCTGTTGTTCTATGATTAGCTCTAAAAAGCTGAGTGATGAATGATATCATGAATACAACATGTTCAAGGACAGCAGTTTGTTAACTGATGAGGCCACCCTGATTAAATAAAACTGAAAATAAATAAATAGATGCAATATTCAATCAAGTCTACTCAAGCACCTTAAAGAAGAATGAAACCATTGGAACAAGATAGCTTGTGTGAAAACAGAAAAATCAAAGAAACAGATATACAAAAGTTTGAGAAAAATCGGACAAATAATGAGAAAGTTATGAGCATTTGAATATTGTGATCACTAATGCTATGGAGATAGCAAATTGGCAATGCGACAAAGATGTGTGATGTCACTTGTGAACAACTCTCCCCATTACTTTAGCATATATTTCACTAGAATTGCCTCTTTTATCACATCTATCCATAAATCATGTGTTCTGTGTACATGAGGGCATGTAATACATATTTTTTAAGAATACATCATGGATAAAGAGTTTGTGTCATCAAAAGAAAAAGCAAAAAGAGACATTTTGAGGGTATTTTATAATCCACCAAATCGAAAGTTGTTCATCAGTGACATCACACATCCTTGTCGCATTGCCAATGTGAGGATCTACATAGCATTAGTGATTGCAATATTCAAATGCTCATAACTTTCTCACTATTTGTCCGATTTTTCTCAAATTTTCTTTATTCTTATTCTTTGATTTTTCTGTTTCTACACAAGCCTATTTGTTCCAAAGGTTTCATTCCCCTTTAAAATCAATTCAATGCCAATAGGCTTTATATCAACAGATACATGTACAGATACATACAACAGATACAATTCAACAAATAATAGGATGTGCATATTTCAATTTAACCTTGAGATATTGATTGAAATTCATGAAAAACAATCACTCCATTATCAGTGACCTTCAACTTTACATGTAGTCACACTATTTTATTTTGATTTTATTTTGAGAATCATTTCAAACAGATTTATACATGTACATAGATGTTGAATCAGAAACCCGTGTAAAAGGATTATAGCAGGGTTGACCATTGATTCAATCAACATCAACTATGTGGAAATCCATCATTGTCATAATTTTCCTACCAAAATTTTGTAAAAGTCCTTGTGTACAAAGAGCACATCCAATTTTCAAGACATCGATGAATGTTTGAGTATACATCATATCTAGAAGACAGTGGCGTAACAGGCGGGGGGCAGGGGGGCAAGCCTCCCCCCCGGCGGATTTCACAGGGAAAATAAAATAAAAACAGGAAAAATAAAAAAAAGGAGGGAGAAAGGGAAAAGGGAAGAAAAGGGGAAAAGGAAAGGGAAAAGCGAAAAGAAAACAAAGAAAAAATCTTCTTTTTTTTAATGGAAAAGGAATTAGGAAAGCGGGAAAATGTACGAAAGAAGAACATCTGAGAAAGAACAAATCATTTCGAAATAGGCCTATGTAATGCAATAGCACAGTGGAAAATAAATCAAAAGATGACAAAGTGGCAAACAATAGCGGGAAACAAAGGTAGAATGGAATTAGTCAAACGCTAAATTGGAAACAAAGAAAAGGGACAAGAAAAAAATTAATAACACAACCGGCCTGCCGATGATCTAAATTAAAGAGCGGGGAGAAAGATGGACTTCGTACAACATTGTGCTATAAGCTTGCTAAATTGTATGCAAATAAGCAACCGAGGCTTTGCCCCAGACCCCACGCAGTAGGGGCTCTTCATTTATAACCTTCAAATTGCTCTATAACGCCTACCCCCCCATTCAATCACTGGCATACAGGCAGGGGGGGTGTCTTGGTTCCACACCCAAGAGGAAATAAAAGAACTTATAGGAGACAACCTAAAATTAAATGAATGAAAACAATGAAATTTGCTGAATTCAATGGAAAAATGTATCACCTAATTAGAATTTTTGCACGCTGGTGACTTTTTACAAACTTTTCCCACATTGCTATGTTTTGCCCCCTCAAAATATTTGGTTCATTACGCAACTGGGTTGAATAAATGTGTTGCGTAAATGCTATTTTCTGTATATGCACGCGATTTGATTAAAATAGCAGCAATCAGAACAGCACTGCGTATGGAAGAGTTGGGCCATGGCCCAAAAAAGTTTTACAAACAAGAACAAAAAAAAAGGAGGAAAGAAAAGAAAAAGGAAAAGTGTAGGATATGATATTATTTACTGAATATAATGTATAATATAAATAGCTCAAAGTTAGATTCTCATGAAAAGGTGATTTTTTCTTGCTCGCTTCGCTCGCTCCGGACTTATATAAAGCAGCTTTTTATAGCACATATGTTATACTGCGCCCCTCGTTTTTTTCATATTATTTTACTTTTCACGCATCTGCCGCAGAGAATCCTGTTCACAGTGGCGTACAGACCACACACAAAAAAGAATCTAAAGAGAGAAGAGTGAAATATATTATTCTTTGGATATCATGTCAAAATCTACCACAACTCTGGATTCTTGTATCAAAAAGGTCAAACTTTTTGCTCGCCCGCTTCGCTCACAACTTTTTTTAAAGAAAAATTCTGCCCGATACGCAATATCTGGCCTTCTCAAAATAGTCGCCTCATTACACCATTACGCCTGTTCATACCATTATATGACAAAAAAAATTTTGGCTCTTGCCACCCCCCCCACCCACCGACACCTGTTATGCCACTGCATGAAGACATTTCAAACAAACATGCATTTTTAGATGTTGGCTTTCCATGGTCGTGGTTGATCACAGCAAACACAACTCTTTGTAAGACAGGGTCTAGATTGGGAAATATTAGTAAATATCACCTCAATAATTATTTCAAGGAGAAAAGAAAATGTTTGTTGTGCATTTTAACTTTGAGGTGTGGTAAATTTGGGGATTAACCTTGACAGGCCAATGGCCTTTTGTTAATCCCCAACACCCTCCAGGCTCAATCTTTACCATTTCTTTTATTACGTTTCATATTTATCTTTACGTTATTCTAATGTTGTATTATGTAGTTTGTATTTATTGTAAAATTTAAATTGTCAAATATTTTTATGTGTTTTTAATGCGATATGAATAACATTGAATTGAATTAAATTGCATTGAAATACCTAAATTTTGTTTTGTTAACTCTGTATCATATAGCAAACTCACTGTCCTACTTTCATCAAGCTTAAAGGGCAAGTCCTAACCATCAAATATACAGGTAGGTTTGAATACTAAAAGAAAGAAAAATCAAACCATCATAATGCAGAAAAACTAATCAAAATCGGATGTAACATAGCATTTTTGATAAGTTTGCTTATTTTGCCTGTACTGTGTAAAACACAGTGGTATGCAAAAAAAAATAAAAAATGAGCCAATGATGTCACCCACTTACTATTTTTTGTGAACATGTATTTCATCATACAAAATGTAGAATATTTCATTTTTCATTGACAATGCAGAGGAAGCATCTTTATGAATCACAATAGGTTGCAACAATGGTAATCACACATCATGGAAAATCAAACCTTGTTTCACATTTATCATGAGGAAAAATAAGATATTTCACATTTCATGTAATAAAGTAACAAATCAATGGTGAGTGTATCGGTGTTCTCATTTACATACCAACCAAGGTATGCATTTAACTGTTTTGTAAAAAAAATATATAAAAACATTATTCATTTTACATGTGTTTGATCCAATTTTCAGCGTTATGCTAGTTTGACTTTTCTCTTTTCATTCACATACACTTTTTGCAGGGGTTGACTTGACATTCAAAAATGATTTCAGAAACAGTTACATGTACATGTACAGAAAGCAAGTCTGTGTCTAGGTAAGCCATTTGGGGCAACATAATGACACATTGCATGATGATAGCCCTACAAGGACATGAACAAAGAGGGTGCTAGACCACTTTACTTTGAGTATTTATACCATTTCTGGTAGGTACGTGTAACATGCACCATGAAGATAAACTTTCACCTCCATGAATGTACATTCAACTTCATTTCTCTAAAAGTTAATGAACTGGGGCCCATTTAATATTTTTCTTTTAAAGCTATTTGCCATTATCTATGGTCACAAAGCTTATTCAATCAGAATTAAGATTTCCAGGTAGGGCAAAAAAGACATCCTTTATCAAACATTTTAATTTTGTTTTATCATCCCCGAAAATTTGACCCTAAACACGTAGCTCTCCTAGCGAAATAGACACCTTTTTTCATTATTTTGATGTTTTTGATACCCTTATCACGTTATGTACGTAACGAGCCCTATCGTGAAAAGGACATCCTTTTTACGTTATTTTTGGTCGCGCATGGTATCCGCTCGTCAATGTAAGTGGCCCCCCCCGGTGTAGATCCGATTTCTATTATTTTTGCAATATAAGGTCATTTTCAGGTCAAATCCAAGATGGCCGCCAGATGCCACTTTGAAAAATTGCTTTTTGATCCCCTTGCCCCAGAATGACAAGTGATTATCACTAGATGCCAACTTTTGGAAATCAGAATTAGGGAGGATTTGCAACTGCCACCAAATTATGTGCGCGTAGCGCACATCTCGAGCGCGGAGCGCTCGACCCTTGCGGCCGGGGTCCAGGGCCCGCCTTAGGGCCCTGGAAGCTCTGGGTTTCTAGATGCTCTCTGGTGCAATCTGACCCTTATTTTGGGGCATTTCACATGTTTTCAAATAAAAATTGTTCCCACTTTTTTAACATAAAAAATATCAAATATGCATTCTTACATGTAAAAAAAATGAAAGGACAAAATAAGTACCTGTTCAACAATAATAATTAATAAGGAGGAATTATCACTATCGGCTATAGGTAGGTTATGTTCCACTATAAATCCAGTAAAGGTCCCTTGCTTGGTGAAATAAAGTCAACAGGGTACTAGTGGAGCTCGAAGATCTTGTCTTCGTAATGTCCGTAGGCCTATGCTGTTTGCTCCGGCTCCCGAACGGTGCTTCCGAATATCAATATCATCACGACCTCCGTACTCAACTGAAATGTCCACGCTGCAAGTTGCGCAAAATGCATGGTAAATTCCTCTTTCCGACCTCCGAATACACAGGTACTGGAGACTGTATTCAGTCTTATACTTTTGAGACCATTTCTTGGTCTTCTTTTGTTGATTTTCCGCCATTTCGTGTCAATATCAACCCATCAATACGCCAAAATCACACACCGATATTCCACCGCACGACTCGACAAATCCAGTGGCCGCGAGCGCACACGCCTCGCGAAGCTAGCCGGGCCTACCGGCCTGGTGCACAGTGGATTCCCGTTGGGCATATCACATGCACCAGCTTTTCGCTGCTCCTTATTTGTCTACCTTTAACACACAGAATTTAGTAGCAGCGAACGTAATGGAGTTACTACATGCTAAAGTTAGCAGACGATACATGTCCTTCCAATCCAATTTGATCAATTAAAAAAAAATCGTAATTTCGGGAGGATAAGGATGGTAATCGTAAGGGCGGGAGTTGGGATGAATTTTCGGGAGCCTCCCGATGAAATCGGGAGGGTTGGCATCTCTGGTGATACCTATGTTCAGGGGTTTTGGGGTATGTAAAATCTCTTTCTGCTTTCTATTTTGCAATGTAATGTAATCTTCATATCAATTCCAAGATGGCCAGCAGATGATGCAATTTTGACAAATTAACTTCTCAACCCTTTGTCCCAGAATCATGAATAACACCTCTTTTCGTTACTTATTTGGTATGTTGATTTCATTTCTGTTAACAATTTTGCAATATAGGATCATCTCCAGATCAATGTTCAAGATGGCCGCTAAACGCCATATCTACTTCGCGAGACTATTGAACCTTTAAGAAGTACTCTCCTTGAGGTTACTATTATGTATTGGAGCTCATGTAAGGGGATTTCAGAAAGAAAAAAAGAGGGCGCTGTTTAGCAGCTAGCACCATTTTTATATTGCTCTGATCGACATGCTACTTTTCGCTTAAAATTTCATATTTTAGATCCGAATTTTGAACATTGGAATGAATGTTTACGTTTATTGGACAGTCTGGACTTGTTTGGGTAACTTTGATGTTTGTCCAGGTTTTTGTTTGGAACTTTTCATCATTTCCTACATGTATATATCATCGTCAAAGTCATACTACAAATGGCAAAGTACAGTGACATGGTATATGTATATACACGCCAACATACTAGCTGGACATACAAGTTCAGAATCCTGCTTCTGACGGTTATCGCTACCATTGTCTTGTTAGCGATAATCATGGCCGGGGACAATAGCCACCTCTCAAAGGACTGCTTCGCTATTCTCGCGACGACCTTTTCACATTACGTTCTCAACCGAAATGTTGTTTGCCACAAGAGGTGATTAGAAACATACATACGCTTGGTATTGCCCGGACTAAGCCAGGATGTCGTGCTGGTAGGAAAACTCGACGTAGGATACAAATTGTTGATCCTTATCCTCGAGAGCAACAAAATCAGCCCATGAGAAGAAGCTTTCTCAGGTATGTTGACATTGATCCTGATCAATCTTCATCAACACTGCCTTCATTGTATCTGGTTAACGCAAGATCATTGAAGAATAAATTTGATGAGTTCACCATGCTTGTTCAACATTTCGACATTGACATTGTATGTGTGACTGAGACCTGGCTTAGCGAAAATGTTCCTCAGACCGCATTTAACATTCCAAACTACAGCTTGTTCTCTAAGAATAGAAAAACTAAGATAGGCGGTGGAGTTGCTATCTTCATCAGATCTTCGATGAACCTGGTTGGTGCAGAGGTTGATGTGCCGAAGAGCATGAAGTTGTTTGGACACATGTCAGACCACAGAGGCTCCCAAGAAGTGTCTCTTCTATATATGTTGCATCGGTGTATTCACCTCCAGGCAATGACCATGTTGATTCTTTGATCCAGTACCTGACAGTTGCTGCTGATGAAATCCTCTCTAGACACCCGTCGGCAGGCATCATGATCACGGGTGACTTCAACCGCGCAGACGTATCTCAACTCCTCGCTGGACACAGCCTCAAGCAGGTTGTGAATCGTCCAACGCGCGGTCAATCTGTGTTAGACTTGATCATCTCCAATGTAAAGAATTTGTACGGTGATGTACAGATTGTGGCGCCGGTTGGACAGAGTGACCACAACGGAGTTATCTGGAGGCCGAAACAATGTCAGTCTCGAAAGAACGACTGCCGTCAGAAGACTATAAGACCGATGCGACAATCCGATTTGCGTGACTTCGGCAATTGGATAACGCATCATGATTGGAATAATGTCTGTGAGGAAATGGACGTAGAGCGTAAATGTGAAACGTTTTACAGTGAGCTGCATGCTGCCATCGACCTCCATTTCCTGACAAAAACAATTAAAATGCATATGACTGATAAACCATGGATGACACCAAGAATCAAAAAGCTTATACACCAACGACAAAGTGCTTTCCACAGTGGCTCTAGGACATGGCGCAGCCTCAGAAATAGAGTACAGCGAGCCATTAGACGTGCACAGAGAGCTTTTTACAAGGATCGTGTCCAACTTTTAAAACGCAAAAACCCCGGTTCTTGGTATCGCTACATAAAACTGATGACCTCGAATAAACAGCAGGAGATGGTCGTCTCATTGCCCGGAATCGATACAAAGGACAGATTGGCAATCTCAGATGCCATAAATGATTACTTTGTAACCATCGGAAAGGACACTCTACCCCTTGACATCGATGGGATTCCTGATTTTAAACCAACTCCAGAGTCCACATTACCAACTGTACAACCATGGACAGTGTATAGAGAATTGTCCAAGACACCCGTTGGCAAGAGTGGTGGTCCTGATGGAATCTCTCCGAGGCTAATTAGAGAATTCGCAGTGGAACTCAGCTCTCCCTTTGTGATATTTTCAATGCGTCTTTTGCACAGGGAATCGTTCCAAGTTGTTGGAAAAAGTCGATAATTGTTCCACTTCCAAAGGAATCTCCACCTACCTTACAGAAGTTGCATCCTGTTGCCTTGACCGACTTCTTCGCAAAGCTCCTGGAATTGTTCGCATCGAAAATGATCATGGCTGATATCTCTAAAAATATCGACCCATAGCAGTTTGGTCATCGCAGTGGGTTGTCGACAAGCCATTATCTTCTGCAACTACTGGATTTTCTACAAGCAAATGCTGACAAGCCTGGGTCAGTCACGACGGTAGTGCTAACGGATTTCACCAAAGCCTTTGATTTGGTTGACCACAGCATTGCCATCACAAAATTGTACTCTATGGGCACACGTCCATCCTTGTTGCCCTGGATATGCAGTTTTCTCAATGGGCGAACACAGCAAGTACGCTACAATGGTCAACTTTCTACGTCACTCAGGACTTCATCCGGGGTTCCTCAGGGGACACGTTTGGGGCCCTTGATATTTCTAGCAATCGTCAACGATGCTCTTCAGACATCTCATTGTTCTAGGTGGAAATATGTTGACGACCTAACTATTGCTGAAACAAACAAGTTGAATGGTCCGACTACTTTAGAAACCACGTTGTTGTCAGGATTTGTGAATTGGTGCATCGAATCAAATATGCGCCTCAACCCTGCCAAGTGCCAGGTCATGAGAGTCTCTTTCAGTCGCCGTCAGCTTCCACCCACTGAAGTTGCGATCAACGACGAGCTGATCCCGGAAAATGATAAAGTCAAACTACTTGGTGTAATCATCAGTAAAGATCTGAAATGGACTGACCATGTCAAGTATATAACGTCGAAAGCTTCAAGAAAGCTGTACCTTCTACGAATGCTGAAACGATTTGCAATGCCTCAACAGGATCTTGTCACAGTATTCATTTCCTACATAAGGCCAATACTGGAATATTGTTGTGTGGTGTGGCATTCTTCGTTAACTCTCGGTCAAGAATCGCAAATCGAACAGATTCAAAAACGTGCCTTGCGATCAATTCATGGACCAGAATACGAATCGTATCAACATGCCCTTACCGTTTGTAACTTGGTATCTCTAAAGGACAGAAGAGGAGAGCTATGTTTCAAGTTCGCCAAGTTGCTATCTCGCGACCATCGTGACTGGCTTCCGGAAAGACGGTCCTCGCATAGAAACTTGAGATATAGCAATAGATTCCGTGAAATCAAGTGCAGAACGGAAAGTTACAGAAAGAGTGCCTTGCCCTTCCTAGTGAGACTACTGAACAATAATTCAAAGTAATTAGTCACTGGATGAGTCCTATTAATGTGCAATATAAATGGATATGACATATGTTTCAATTAATTTGATAATTTAATAAGTTGTAATTATGTTTGTATTTTTTTTTAATATACATTATAAATCGCTTTTCTGTTTACCAATTTCCAATCCAATATCCTATTCTAGGTGATAATACCAATTCTCAATTCAATTTACATTCAAATGCTCTTGGAAATTAAATTTACAGCCGTCTTTTATTTTACATTCTTTCTTTTCAACTACATTACCAGTCGCACTTCTTTGGGGCCTGTTTGCCTGTTTCAGCCGGAGAGCAGTAGTGTTAGCTGTTGTGCTCTGGTTGGGGGAGGTAGACAGGTGTCGGGAAGGTGTGACTGGTACTGAATGTAAAGTGTAAAGTGTAAAGTGTATGTGCAATATAAATGGAAATGTAACTTTTTCGATGAATTTAATAATTTAGTAATTTGTAGATATCATTTTTGTAAATAATTATAATAAATAAATTTTCTGTATATATCCAGTTTTAATCCAACTTTCAATTCTAATTGGTATCCAGTCTCATTTCAGTTTGCATGTAAATACTCTTATTTTGATATGGAAATGAAATCTACCACCGATTTCTAAATTTACATCCATCCGGTTTAATTTTGAGGTAATTTCGAGTTTATAATGAATCTTCACCATGTATCCCAATCAAGCCAATTTTTTTTTCTTAATATAAACTTCTTTCATAAATTTGGATGTACATTTGAGTTTTTAAAGTTTTTTAATTGTTGATGCATTATTTTCATATATGTTTGAATTCATCTAATTATGTTAAATTACTAGACTTTTTCGAGAATACAAGGCTACTCAATTATGCACTCCGTGAAACCTTTATTTTTGCAATTTTTCCGTAACTTTCTACACGATACTCAAATTTTGGCAATTTATTTCTTAAAACTCCATTCTTTATACCAACAATTTCAACTTCAATATAAGTTCATACGCATTGGTTTATCATGTCTCAAAATTTTACTGGAATATTAATTGGTTATTGGATATTTCTTTTAAAAAAAAACGACTTTTTTTTTATTTTCAATGTTGTTGCGGTTATGATTTACATCAAATATTTCACTGTTTATGTTTATATATTGTTTTTACTTTGTAAATCTTTCTAAATTCAGCCACTGGCTGCGATGGAATGATAATAAAACCTTCAATTCAATTCAAAGAATGATCCATTCTTTTAATCACTCCATTTTTAGTTCGAGGTCAAATCATGTCTAAGATGGTCAGATGGTTGATAGATTTCATCATTAACCGCTCAAATTAGAATGAAACCATTCAAGGTTTGGTCTATGATCTATTTCAGGAGTTCTAATTAATCCTTTTTTGTTCTGTCAAACCATACTTTTCTAGTGAAAGGACTTCAAAGTATTATTTGAATTGTTTGAAGTGTTTTCTCCATATTTTTCCCCAAAAAATACCATTGGACTTTTTGTCCTGACAAGATCCATTGACTTGGTCAGCAGGAGTGAACTATTTAGTCTCCTGCAGAAGATAGGCTCCCCAAGACTAATCCATGGTCATGTCATTCAATGAGCAAAGTTTGCTACAACACTGGAATATCTGGACCTTCCCTCAGTTCCTGTGAGCAGTGGCGTATAAAGCAAGGCTGCGCCTGGCCCTGACACTCTTTGGGATCTTCTTCTCCATGCTTTCCCAGTATGCATTTGGCGAATACACAGAAGGCTTCTATATCCGTACCAGAGCACATGGAAAACTCTTCAACTTCGACCGACTACATGCTAAAACAATGGACAGGATGGTTCTCATTCGTGAGATGTTGTACGGAAACGATATCGCCTCTGCCTCTCAAGAAGTGGGAGTACAAGACCTCGTCATATACAGCCGCCTGGCCTGTGCGTGTAAGGAAATTGGATCACCCATCAGCCTGTGAGACAGAATTCCTGATCGTCTCAAGACACTGACTGTCCTCCAGATATCTCTATCAACAGCACGCACTCGTCTGGTTGTGGACCCCTCACCTACCTTGGATCAATTATCTGTCTCTAGCTCCCTTTTATTGGACAAGGAGATAAGCACAAGGATAGGAAAAGCTGTCACAGTCATGACCAAGCTCCTGTACGGAAGTAAGTCCTAGAAAACGTACGCCGACCAAGAAAAGCTGCTAAACACCTTCAATGTCAGTTGCCTCGGACATGTTATGGCAGGAAGGACAAAGTGGAAAATACAGACGCCCTTCAGCGTACGTGCTGGCATCCCCAGCTTATTCTCACTCCTTAGTCAAAGGCGCTTCAAGTGGTTGGCGCATGTTCGCCACATGAAACCTTGGCGAATCCCTTCTTGGATTTGCCAAGGTAAAGTGAGCTGTGTGATTGGTCTCACCCCTATCGAAAGATCACACCTCCGTAATAGACACCTGCAAACATGACACCTGCCGGCATAGACACTATCACTTATAAAGATGTAGATGATAGTCGCCATTCTATGGATAGCTACTAAGTACAGGGGTCAAGACAGTCAAGAAAATAATCTGAATGCTAAATCGACAGACCAAAGACCTAGCAGGAAGGCTAGGGCAGCATCTCTATCTAAACCTGTCTCAGTGCCATCCTCCTTTATCTGTAAAAATTTGCTCTAGAGACTGCCACTCAAGAGCAAAACTCTACAGTCACTCTCGAAAATGTAAGACCTAGTGCTACACCATCGTCTTTTAAGGCGAACTGATGCCTACCAATCATTGGACACATTGATTTTTGAAAAATATTGAGAAAATACTTTCAAATTTAAATAAGACTCTAAAATCCCCTTCAGTACAAAAGTATGGATGGACATTAAAACAAATAAAAATGACGCGAAATGGATCATAGCCAAAACCTAAAGAGGGTTCATTCTAAGGTGAGCAGTTAATGTCGATATCTTACATCTCAGATATGACTCCACCTTGACCTAAAACTTGAGAATTAATAAAAGAAATGAGTATTCTAATTGAAATTTTTTCACCTTAGCTCCTACACGCATAAGCCTCGGAGAGTTTTTTTTTCCAAGATGGAGGTTGGCGGCCATCTTAGATTTGATCTGAAGGTTAACCTTTACGCAAAATTACAGCATAAATTGAATTAACATACCAAATGACTCACGAATATAATTTTTATTCATGATTCTGGGGCAATGGGTTCAAAAGTTAATATTTAAAGATTGCGTCAGCTGGCGGCAATCTTGGATTCGACCTGAAGATGACATTATATTGCAAAATATACAGCAGAAATAGATTCTACACACCCCAAAACCCCTTCTTCTCCGATAAAGCAAGAGGAAATAAGTTTAACACAATTAATATACAATGTTAACAAAATTTTGACATTGGCCTTAAATAATTTTGGAACAATTTTGGTTAGGCCTGTTTAGCAACCTTGACGAAATTTAGAATTAGCTTCGTAACAAACATGATCTGTAAAAAAAGTCTGTTTACATGACATCATTCATTCCCACCCTTATCGGTCAAAGTCAATTGGGTCAGTCCAAACTAGGTTCTAAAGCCCAATGCAATGTGATTGCACTAGGATCCAACTGAAACAAGTGGAGCGCCTCTGGCAGTCTCACGATTCAATATAGTAGCAGTGCTGACTTTGAAAACTACTATCAAATAATTATTCACAAAAACACCATTCATATAATGATACAATACAACGTTCATTGGCAATAAATGAAATTTGACCTTGATCATGCGACCTAACACTTGTCAGTGAGACTTGACTACCCCTATATCCACCTTTTTTAAACTATATCTACAAACTTTGAAAGTTATGACAGCAATCTAATAATTACCTCAAAAATAGCAAAAGTTCAATGACCTTAAATGACCTTTGACTTTGGTCATGTGACCTGAAACTTGTACAAGATCTTAAGTGATACGTGATTACTCTTATGTCCAAGTTTTATGAACTAGATCCATACACTTTAAGAGTTAAGACGGTTATTCAACAAATATCCCAAACAAGTCCAAAGTTCATTGAACTTTGGCCTTGGTCATGTGACCTGAAATTTGCACAGGATGTTCAGTGATACTTGATTACTCATATGTCCAAGTTTCATTAATCAAATCCAACTTTTAAAGTTATGATGGTAATTCAACCAATACCCCCGACTTGGCCAAAATTCATTGACCTTAATTGATCTTTGTCATGTGACCTGAAACTCGGGCAGGAAGTTCAGTAATACTTGATTAAACTTATGTCCAAGTTTCATGAACATACTTCCAAATATTTTTTTAATTCAAAAACTTAACCTTAGGTTAAGATTTTGATGTTGATTAACCCAACATGGTCTAAGTTCATTGACCCTAAATAACCTCTGACCTTGGTCATGTGACCTGAAACTCAGGCAGGATGTTCAGTAATACTTGATTAATCTTATGGCCAAGTTTCATGAACTAGGTCCATATACTTTCTAAGTTATGATGTCTTTTCAAATACTTAACCTTCGGTTAACATTTGGTGTTGACGCCCCTTTTGAACCATCTACTAGACGGTTCTCAAAATCAAGCTAATAAATTGCTACTTGTATCTAAATTAGAGTTTTTCATCCTATATTGTGGTCTGTTTCAGGGTTTTTGAGGACAAATACAGGCACTCATACACATGTTTCTTCTCAGTTTGAGAATTTTTTAAATTAGCTGCTCACAAAGTTAAACGATCCCTTTAAATATATATGCTACAAACAAGTGAAATACAAAAAGCATGTACCTTTGAATGTTCTTGGCACTTCTTCTTGTCTACATGCAATATAGAGACAGGCAGCTGCTATGGCATCGTTACTTCTACCTCTCAATGTTTTCTGATCATTGACTTGCTTGAAGAGGGTCATAGCTCGATCCTGACAAAAAAAACATCAAGTACAAGATATTTTTCAATAATAAAAACACATACATTAATTCAAGTTCTGATGACACTGCTCTATTTAAAAAAAAAAAACCTATTAAAAAAAAAGGTTTTGATTAGCATGTCAAGAGCATGGTGGCTTTATGAATTCTTCTTTGATTATGACTGTCATCAAAGATGAATCAATAAACCTAAAAAAATAATTTTACACTGCATGGTTCATTTGGATAACTGTAAACTTCAGATAATGATGCAAAATGTTTTGTCAATTGTAGCACCAATGAAAAAGGTAATTGTTGCATCATGGAATAATGATCGGGGGGAAATCAAATGCAACTTGATTTTAAACATGCGTATTACTGTAATAGGGACTGGCCCCCAATTTTTTTAGTTGTTTTAAAATGCAAATCTTTCTGCAATAGGTACACAGACATGAAAAGTGATGATTTGGCCTCTAATGTGTGCCCCCTCATGCATGACTTGAATTAATATCACTTGAACGCAGATGGTAGTCAGAAATTAGTCCAGTATGACATTTTACTATAAAAAGAAACAATTGTTAGAAGTTAGATTTGAAAGGAGAAACTTCCTTTATGCTTTGATTTATTTATTAAGCACTCACAGTAGGCCAAGTCACACATTTTGGATTGTGTTATCATACGTAGATCTAAGTTGTAAATAACATGTAGTTAATGATAACAAAAATAATAATGGTGATGTCTCATTGAGCGCACACGCCGGCCATCGCTGCAACATTAGCGGTTGTAACAGCGGGCTCTGTTAGCACATTGTTGGCACTGACAATGTTTTTGTCATTAGTCCAAGTTTACCAAGTGTTGATTGGACCAAAATGGCAATCAGATCAAATTACTGATAGTAAACATGCAGACCAAGTGGATTTAGCCATGATGGTGTACAGTACAGTGCAAGACAACAAACAGCTAGATACAAAGAAAGGCAAATAAATTGCGACAGATAATATAGGTACAGATAGACACTTGAACTGAAGATGAGTACTGAATGTCTAGATTACATTCATTTGTAACAGGTGAAACATAAAGCCTCCTGAACACAAAATGGACTGGTCTCATACTGAGACATGACAAGATGACGTGTGACATGACTGAGGGCAGGGTGGATGGGAAAACAATGCATGAAAGCCAAAGAACAAGGATGTTGGGCATGTTCATGAATGGAAACACTTATCACCAGGAAATTATACAAAAGCTCAAGACAGGAAAGTATGTAAGTGATGGCCCGTGCCCCCCATTTTGAGAGCCATAATTAAAATTTGTAAAGTAAATATAGCATTTTTACTCAAGTTTGGCCCCCCCCCCCCTTTTGAAAGTGAGGACCCTTTTTTTCACGACACTAATGATGATAGCTACTTACCACTATAGTCTTTGGTAGGTTGATACGATCAGCCATGGCTCCAATCTCACGAAAGGCATTTACTAGAGTCCTGTTTGTAGAGCTCAACTTCATCGTAAAACAAAGGAAAGCATTAGAAATCTGATTAACTCACAGTTATATAACTTCTCCACTGAGTAAGGTGCCTTGTCAAAAGGTAAGTCATGTCTTTTAGCAGGAGTCCAGGGGGTGTTTCATGAAAGTTGTCGGCAATGACTAAATTGTCAGGGCTGACTATTTCAGTGAAATCCTTGCTTTTGATTGGCTGAGAAGCTCTGGCCTCTGACTGTTACTATGGTAACTGTCGGAGAAAGACATCTTGTCAGTGCTGACAACTTTTACGAAACGGTCCCCTGTAGAAAAATGTGCTATGCTCTCTCTCTCATTATGCTTGCAGAAGGACACTGCTCTTAACCCTAAATAGACTGGGCTATTTCGACGCCTAAAAAGACGGGGGGGGGGGCTGATTCAGCCCCCCCTTATGATCTCGGCCGTTGATCGCGCGATCGCGACGAAAATTGGCACACGCATTACCCATGGCATTATCTACAAAACTATAACATCAAATTCGGCAAAAAATCTCATGTCTCATTAATTATGCTAATTTATGCGTAAAATCATAAGTTTGCTCTAATTAATAAAATAATGCCTCTGAAATGCTTATTTTTGTTTCACATACTCTAGATAGGCATCTGATCAAATTGATTTTAAAAAAATTTCAAAATCAAATTTATTTTCTTATGTATTCTATTGTTTTCTAAATTTCTTATGTATTTCTTTGTTTTTCGACTTTTTGTTTTTTATTGTTTTTTCAATGGAAATTGTCGGGGACTTTATTTTAACCATAAACAAGATAAAATTAATTGATTTTAAGCAGTAAAAGGAAAAATAATGAAACATTTATGAATTTTGGCTTAGAACACTATTTGCATTGGATTTGTACACAAATTCACATTTTTGAGTAATTTTGGGTCTGCATGCACTTACGAAATGTTGCGTAATTTTGGAACCGCGTACCCGGGGGTCACAATTTTGGTCTCAAAAGTTGCGCGAGACTTGAAAGTAAAAAGTCAGCGAGCGACGCGGTCAAAAAATTTTGCGCAGTGGATTTATCGCGAAAAATGTCGAGGGGGGGGCTGAATCAGCCCCCCCCCCAGTCTTTTTAGGTTTAAGGGTCAAGTCCATCCCAGAAAATGAAGATTTGAATAAATAGAGAAAAATCAAACTAGCATAACGCTGAAAATTTCAACAAAATCGGATGTAAAATGAGAAAGTTATGACATTTTAAAGTTTTGTTTATTTTTCACAAACAGTGATATGCACAACTAAGTGACATGCAAATGAGAGAGTCGATGATGTCCCTCACTCACTATTTCTTTTGATTTTGTTGTTTGAATTATACAATATTTCATTTTTTACAGATTTTACAATAAGGACCAACTTGACTGAACCATATAATATCAAACAATGCTAATTCCACACATTCAGGGAGGAATTAGTCTCTGTTTCACTTGACAATGGGGAGAAATTTAGAATATTTCATATTTCACATAATAAAATACAAAAGAAATAGTGAGTGGATGACATCATCAGTTTCCTCATTTGCATACAGACCAGGATGTGCATATAACTATTTTGTAAAATTAAGCAAATCTTTAAAATATCATAACTTATTTTACTTCCGATTTTGATGAAATTTTCGGAGTTATGTTTGTTGGATTTTTCTCTTTTTATTCAAATGAACTTTTTGTAGGGTTGGACTTGTCCTTTGAGTTAACTATTAACCAAGTACAAATTATTCTGATCCTGCAGCAAAAAAGTCGTCAAAAATTGTGTGGTGAAATGAGAAGAACAGGGAAAAAAGGGAATTGTAATACATTAATTTGTTATATCATCTTTGCAAGGAATATAAATATGATAAACCGACCATAGAAGCATGGTTTAAAATTCTAGATTAGACTAGGGTCAAACCTAGGTTTAATTATCAGAGAATACCACTATAGGAGCTAACTGTCAGGGGCTTGTTGCATGAAGATTTTTCCTGTAGTAGTATCACTGTAAGAATAAGGTATCCCAAGTTTTGTAAATTTTTCGATTGATGAATTTTTTTTAGGTGGTAGAAAGTTTTTCATCAGGCCTCAGATGAAGTCCTGATATTTATATTCTTCATTATCTAACCTCTATCGTTGACCGAAAAAATAAAGCCATCCTGAATAAAATATGTATTCATTTTTATATTTTTCAATGCTCCCACACCTTGCAAACCATATCAAATATAGCATCAGATCAATTTGTGACAAGCTATGATAAATTGCCATATGGATGTCATAGTTAATAGTCTAATCAAACTTTGTCAAATGAGGGGCCTCATATCATAAAAATTGTAAAACAAATTCGCAATAACTTTTAAAAGCAATTGAAATCATTCAATATGATTGGCTGATAGTAAACTTGTTGGATGAATTGTGTATTTGTTATCATAACAAGTCTTTAAGAAAAAGTACCCAGCTGGTGGTCCAGGGTGGCTCTCAAACAACGGAGGTATCATCAACGCAGATTACTTAGTAACATGGTATAATCCCAATTGCAGTGGAATACAAGGCTCACTCTATTCTTCATCAACCACAGCAACCCCCCCCCCCCCGTAGTTCCTTTGCATATGTAAAGCTGGTACGATTTTGAGCCTTACCTACTAAAGTGAACAAATGAACAACACTTTTGGGGGATTACCGAGTTTAAGCTTTGATAGAGGGTTAACAAAGTGAAGGTCTTCAAAAATTCCAATCTTACAAAAGCAGAGTGGTCATTAATTTTTTTATATTCATAACATGGTTCATCACGATAACTGCTATTTTTTTTTGGAAGGGAGGGGTATTAAGCACCCTCCCTATATAATGTTTCTATATTTTATCTTAAAAAGGACCCTCTGAGCACTTATCTTAAATATAAATAGTAATTGGAATTCAGAAAGCAACAAAAAATCATTTTCTAAAATGGCTGCTGTACATACGTTTGACTTTGATCGATACTTCTTAGTTCCATCTTCGTTGAAGCTGGCAGTTCCTAGAGGTCCTCCGATGATCGTTGACAAGTCATTACCCTCAAGGAGAGGATTCTCTGCTGCCCCTACACGGGATGGATCAGCATTGGCCTTGTCATTACTGAATGTTCTCCATTCAGATCCTACATCTATCACTCTATAAAGGTCAAGGATTTAAATAAGGTATACATGAGTTAGAGATTAAAGAGCTTGTCACTGATAGCTTCAACTCTATATTACAGGTCAGGGATTTAAGTAAGGTATTGAAAATAGAGGTTAAAGAGAATCTGGAGTTCTCTATAAAGAAAATCATAGAAAAAAGGGTCCCTTGGGATTATTAAAATATTTTCATATTGGAAACATACAAGAATTAAGAAGAGGCGGATGGTTTAAACTCACAAACAGGTGGGTGTTTCATAAAGCTGTTCTTAAGTCAAGAGCGACTAAGAATGACTGGTGATCCTTTCTTGTGGTAAATGGTATATTCAGTGGCGATGGTTTAGCGCGTAAGAAAGGTTCACAAGTCGTTCTTAAAGTCACTCTTAACTTATGAACAGCTTTATGAAACGGCCCCCTGAAATAAAACATCCTCCTAGACACAAAGATTTTACACACAATATTTATCTCAAGGCCTAGGCTGGTGTAATGAAGCAAAATGCCAACCATTACTGCAGCACCTGACATACAATTATGACAAGAAAACTGTTGAAAGTTGGAAGAATACATTGATGCCAAATTAGTGTGCATTACAAGTATGCAACTGCAAATATATTTTGGAAATGTACAGAATGTGGGTTTATCATCAATTTTTTAATGCGAAATAATATCACACCGGATACTATGTTTATATAAAACTACCTCAATAATCCAGTTTCAGGGGGTAGCTAATGTCACTTGATTTTAGCTAGATGAGAGAGAGAGCGAGAGGGGGGGGGATAATGTGGAAGAGAGAGAGGAAAGAAGAGGGATGGACAGAAACAAAGACAGTACTGACCTATCAGCTACTACTAGACCACAATCTGGGCAGATAAGATCTCCTGCGTGAGAGTCTTCTATCAGGTTAGCCTGTGGATGGGCAGGACAGCATACCTTATGCATTGGAGTTGATGATGAGGAAGCTCCTCTACAAGGAAACAAGGATAAAAGTAATGATAAAAAATGTTATTACAGAGATGGATAACCATGGGTAGTCAAATCATGCGCATATCTTTTACTGTTTTGGGTTCACTTTAGAAGTTCAACTGAGATATGGTGACGGTGAGCTTTCGGAGCCAAGGGGAATGAATCTGGCACTCTAGCCTGCATTACGCAATTCAATATAGCAGCAGTGCTGACTTTAAACAAACAGTCCTACATGTATAATAAGATGATTTTTTTTCAAAAAGAAAGAAAACTCATTCATTTGATGACAGTTTGTTGATCTCGACTAATACATGTATTTCATTTGTTATTTATTATACCCAATAACCATTCTCATATCACTTTGAATTGAATGTGATTTTTTTTCCCTGACCCAGTAGCAAGAAATTATACTCATCTAATTTGTGATAATTATATCCACGTTTCACATAATACTTAAGTATAATTTCAAAATAATCTTGAAATTAAAATCCTAACATTTAATTATTTCCATGTCAGTTTATATTGACCCCAGATTGCCTTTGATCTTTTCCCAGTAACCTGAAATTCCATTCAATTGCTGTTACTTCATAACTATTTAAATGAAAGTTTTATCTAGTAAGGACTTATACTTTCAACATTTAAAAAGAAAATTCAAATTCTTAGTGAAGTTCGATTATTTTTTTTATATCTATACTCAAACATGGTCAAAGATAACTGACCTTAAATGATATTTGACCATGATCACATGACCTGCAACTAATAACAAAGCTCAGTGATAGCTGATTACTCTTAATGGTCTAACTTTCATGAATTAGGTACATATATTTCCGAAGTTGCTGACATTTCAAAAACTTAAACTTGAATTATGATGCTGGCAACGTCATCGGTATAAAATGCCATGCCTTTGGTCTCATTACGCTATGCAGACAAGTCCAAACTTGCTTTGGTGACTTATCCATTGGCCTTGGTGCCCTTAAAATTTAAGGCTGTGTGCTCTCTAGGGACAGTGATTTTCCGCGATCGCGGAAAACGGACGGAATTCACGGAAAAGGCCTTTTGAAACGGAAAGTGGCATTTCAAACGGAAAATCACGGAAAACGTATTTTCCCTCAAAATACACAGAATAGCAACAGAAATTACTCCGAAATAACAACAAAATGAGAATATTAAATGGCCACAAAACCCCAGAAAACACGATCTCACTTCGATACAATCATGACAATTCACACATCGTGATTGCTCTCGACATCAGCACACTCGATAGTACCCCGCGATCGTACCCAGCCGGCCGGGTTGTGAGCTTCACATATCTCAACTGCACGGTCGTGTGTTGTTGCCCTCTACGTTTGAAGATGTAACAGCACGATATCGTGGTCTTAAAATCCAAGATGGCGGACTGGCGAAAGTCGTTGACTGATGATAACGATGTCCAAAAAACCCCAAAATTATCGATGAAATTTAATTTCACCGTAAAATAATGCTAATTATGTGAAAGGTGAGGATGTATGCATGCTAAATCAGTTTGAAAAATTATTGAATACACCAGCATAGATCCGATTAGAACGGATTCTATTGTGTTGTTGGTACAGTAGCAGATACAAATTTTGGCCAGTGCGAGTGTATGCGCTTTGATTTTGCTATTCAATGTGTAAACGGAATTGTCACTTTTCCGTGTGTACAACGTCTATGGGGAAACGGAATTTCCGTTTTCTGACGTGCTGAAACGGAATTCGTGATTTTCTGAAACGGAAAAGGCCATTTTTTGAAACGGAAAATCACTGTCCCTAGCTCTCTTCAAAAAGGGACTTGACCCCAATAAAGCCTAATTCAGGGCCTGGTTCCTATGGCAGGGCTCCACACTAACCCATTTTTTCTACTGGTCCAACCTATTCATGTCGGACCAGTAGATACCCAGTTTTTCAAATTTTTACTGGTCCGAACCTAAAATCTACTGGTCCCAAAAAGTAAAGAAAACATTAAAAAAAAGGCGCAAGTTTATTTTTCTAGCCTTTCGTGACCCCCCCCCCGTAAAACGAAGGAATGAAGGACAAAAAGAAAGCAAGACAGAAACGAAGAGAGTAAGAAAGAAAGAAAGAATGAAAGAAAGAAGGAAGGAAGGAAAGTCAGAAAGAAAGAAAGGATGGAAGGAAAGAAGGAAGGAAGGAAAGAAGGAAGGAAAGTAAGAAAGAAAGGATGGAAGGAAAGAAGGAAGGAAGGAAAGAAGGAAGGAAAGTAAGAAAGAAAGGATGGAAGGAAGGAAAGTAAGTAAGAAAGAAAGGATGGAAGGAAGGAGGGAGGAAGGAAGGGAGGAAAGAAGGAAGGGAGGAAAGTAAGAAAGGATGGAAGGAAAGAAGGAAGGAAAGGAGGAAGGAAGGAAAGAAGGAAAGAAGGAAGGAAAGAAAGAAGGAAAGTCAGAAAGAAAGGATGGAAGGAGGAAGAAAAGAAGGAAGGAAGAAAGGATGGAAGGAAGGAAAGAAGGAAGGAAAGAAGTAAGGAAAGAAGGAAGGAAAGTAAGAAAGAAAGGATGGAAGGAAGGAAGGAGGGAGGAAGGAAGGGAGGAAAGAAGGGAGGAAAGAAGGAAGGAAGGAAAGTAAGAAAGAAAGAAAGGATGGAAGGAAGGAAGGAAAGAAGGAAGGAAAGAAGGAAGGAAGGAAAGAAGGGAGGAAAGGAGGAAGGAAGGAAGGAAAGAAGGAAGGAAGGAAAGAAGGAAGGAAAGAAGGAAGGAAGGAAAGAAGGAAGGAAAGAAGGAAGGAAAGAAGGAAGTAAAGAAGGAAGGAAATAAGGAAGGAAGGAAAGAAGGAAGGAAGGAAAGTAAGAAAGAAAGAAAGAAGGAAGGAAAGTAAGAAAGAAAGAAAGAAAGAAAGAAAGGATGGAAGGAAGGAAGGAGGAAGGAAGGGAGGGAGGGAGGAAAGAAGGGAGGAAAGAAGGAAGGAAGGAAAGAAAGAAAGAAAGAAAGAAAGGATGGAAGGAAGGAAAGAAGGAATGAAAGAAGGAAGGAAAGAAGGGAGGAAAGGAGGAAGGAAGGAAGGAAGGAAGGAAGGAAAGAAGGAAGGAAGGAAGGAAGGAAGGAAAGAAGGAAGGAAAGAAAGAAGGAAGGAAAGAAATAGAGAAAAAAAATTAAAAGAAAGATTGAAAAGAAAGGAAAGAAAACAGGAAGAAAACAGAGGAAGAAAGCTAAAACTATTATCATAAATAATTTGTTTCTTTTTTGGCTCAATTAAAATAGCTACGAAAGAAAGTCAGAAACCAAGTGTATCAACACACACATAAAAGCATATGTGGGGCTAATATGTATTCAGACGATACCACCCGAGACCCGATCTGTTTGAACCAAACAGAAGTGAAAATTTACCCTTTACTGCTTACAGATGACAGAGTTACTCCAATTTTTAGGAAATATGGACATTATAAGAGCCTTTCATGAGTATGAACCGTGAATTTTGACAGTTCTGTGAGAGATGTCTGCCAGAGTTTAGCCAGGCTTCGTTCGTGCGGCCAGTGGAGAATTCACCATGTGGATTGTGTGGCTGACTACATATGTACACTGTATGCATGCTGTATAGTACTCTAGTAACACGTGCGATTCATTCTGTGTGTATTCTGTGTGTGAAATGCAGAATTTAACGGGGGGAAATGGTTTGCTGTGAATTTGACCATTTCTGGAAAAGTTATTGGCCCAACAATGGTTTTTATTACTGGTCATGTGGGACCCTTAAATCTTGCTATTTTTGGAAAAATTACTGGCCCGACAATGATATCTTTTACTGGTCATGTCGGACCAGTAAATCTTCCAATTTCTGAAAATCTACTGGCCCAACAGCGATTTTTACCGGTCTGGGACCGTCGGACCGCCGCTAGTGTCGAGCCCTGCCTATGGGAACTAGTTTCTTTTTTTTGTACACATAAAAAATAAATAAATTTTATCATGCACTACTCTACAAAATGTAGCTAATTTAGAAATTTAGTTTGAGAAATTCGAATGAGCCCTACAGTGTAAAAATTCTTGAAAAAAAAGAATTTGTAAGATTTTACTAAAACTTACTTGCTAGTACTTGCCATGATGACAAAGGGGTAGAATGACCTTCTATACGAAAGATGATGTGGTTCTGTAAATGAAAAAGAAATACATAATCAAAAGATGAATGTAGAAGGATTGGTCAGTTGGTACATTCAACATCATTTATCAAAACTTCAAGATAAATGCTTGTAAGTGATAAACTGGTAACAATCTATAAAAAATCTAATATTAGAAATATTAGGCCTAGTCTTTGTTGGCAAATAAATATGCCCAAAATGATTCCGTGTGAATCAAACTTGTACCTCCTTTCACTACGATATGTAAAGAAACTTTGCTTTGGCGATTTTTAAAAGAATTAATGCGAAAGGCTTTGTTTACGATGCGAAGCTCCTCACACAGCTGGTTACCTCTTTCCTAAGGCGATATTTATTGGGCTCAGATTGCCAAGGGTGGACAAGTTTTCAGATGACATCGACGATTCCGCGAATGATAATTTTGTAATTAAGCCATCTACCCCACATTTAGGACCACTCTGCCACTTGGCATTTTCAAGAGTAGATAAAAAGACAGTTTATAGTGAGATTTATTTTATCACAATCATCAAATTTTGAAAAAAGGCAGATTTCCTGCAAAAAAGTGGCAAAAATAGCAAAAATTTGTTTTTTGCCATTTTTAAAGCTACTTATAAACTTGATGTAGTGTAGAGTTTGCTTTTTCTTGGGGCACCTAACATGTTAACAACCAACAAGTACCTGAAAAATTGGGTCCGAACTACTTTTCGTTTTCATATTAACGGAGTTCAAAATATGGGGAAAAGACAAATTTTCACCTATGGCACCACAGGAAATTGGCAAAAAATGAGTAAGTCCAGCTAATTGATATGCGAAAATGGCTTGATTTGAAAGTGGATATGCAATTAATCACAAAATTTCACAGATATCTAGTGTTTGTAATTTTGATTCATATATCTTGTTCTTGTGAGCATATATATACAATAATATACAAATGAGGTAGTAATTAAATATTCATTTGTCCATAACGAATGGGAAAATTGCCTAATTAATATGCGAAAATGATATAACTTGAACAGGGATAGGCAAATAATCACCAAATTTCACATACATGTAGGTGCAGAATTCTTAAGTTTACTTCATATGTGTTGTTCTTGGGACAATAAATATAATATGCAAATTAGGTAATAAAGGAATATTCATTTGTACATAACAAAAGGGAAAATTACAAGAATGGCAAAGTTATAACTAATTTAAATGGCAAAAGCCAATGTTTAAGACTAGGAAATTCAATATTAATCTCATATTGATGTAACTTCCAATCCATACTAAAAACTTTTTTATATCACTCATTATTGAATACTTCATTAAAAAAAATTCAATAACATTTCACACTACTAGGGTGTAAATACAATAAATGGATCGGCAGATTAACGTTAGTGCGCATGCGCAGTAGAAAAATTATTGAGCTGGAGTACATGGTATTATTTATAACATACAGTGCAATGTACACATGCCCCCGGCCTCAAGAAAACACAGCTCAACACTCGTAATTGTTGTATACAAAATAAAACGTTCAGCATACTTTGCAACATACCACTGAACACAGCCACAAACTCCATACAATACATGCACCCCACACATTCACTTGCTCCCTATCACACAACAAAATCATCTGAGGACATGGGCAAAATCTGGAACAAAAGTGAAATCTAAATGACCGCATCTCCCACTAAAAATGTCAATCGCATTTCCTGAACATCATAATTGAGAAGTAAGGGGTCTAAAAAGTGGATTTTTCGGCGATTTCCCAATTTTTTTAAATGGATTTCGGAAACATGTCCTCACATAAAATTGACACTTCCGCGAGCCAATGCGGGTCGCCATTTTTTCTGGGAAGTCATTCAATATAACACACAGGCTCATACAAGAGAATATGCCGACTCGTTACTGAGAAAGTGAAATCGGCATACCTGGTTTTTAGCTCCAATAGCAGAGTGATCAAGTTATCAGATCATCATGAAAATTGCTGGGTATGAAGTGTGAGGAATCGGGATTGTGCAATCACAAGCGTAATTGACAAAAGTTCCTTTAGACATTCAGAAATCTTCGTACTAATCAACCTATCAACTAATGTTGTAAGTTAGAGCAATTACGGGATCGGAGTTCGGTTCGGAAGTTTTGCTCCTAAAATCGGAATCGGTTCGGATATCGGATCGGAAGATATTCAAAAACAAAAAAATACATTAAAATCTGTATGTGGCCGGCGCGTGGACAAATGCGGCACGCTACACTGATGGCAGAATTTGTTTTGATCTCCGACAAAAACGGAGGAAGAAGATGATGAATTGTTTTGATCTCCGACATAATCGGAGGAAGGAAAATAAGATAATGACGTTCCAGCGCGCGACACTACCGCCGATCAACGATAGGCCTCTTCTCTACAACATCGTGGTGATGTCGGAGGTAATCGTAAACTCTTAAAGGTCGCATGACCTCCCGAAAAAGACGCATTATTATCCAGAGTTGTTTACCATGATATTCACCTCTACAACATCATAGTGATGGCGGAGGTAATCGTAATCTCATAAAGGTCGCAGGACCTCCCGAAAAAGACGCATTATAATCAACAGTTGTTTACCGTGATATTCACCTTCTCTACAACATCGTAGTGATGGCGGAGGTAATCGTAAACTCTTAAAGGTCGCATGACCTCCCGAAAAAGACGCATTATTATCCAGAGTTGCTTACCATGATATTCACCTTCTCTACAACATATCACTTCGATGTTTTAGAGAAGGTGAATATCATGGTAAACAACTCTTGATAATAATGCGTCTTTTTCGGGAGGTCATGCGACCTTTTTGAGATTACGATTACCTCCGCCATCACTACGATGTTGTAGAGAAGGTGAATATCATGGTAAACAACTCTGGATAATAATGCGTCTTTTTCGGGAGTCATGCGACCTTTAAGAGATTACGATTACCTCCGCCATCACTACGATGTTGTAGAGAAGGTGAATATCATGGTAAACAACTCTGGATAATAATGCGTCTTTTTTGGGAGGTCATGCGACCTTTAAGAGTTTACGATTACCTCCGCCATCACTACGATGTTGTAGAGAAGGTGAATATCATGGTAAACAACTTTGGATAATAATGCGTCTTTTTCGGGAGGTCATGCGACCTTTAATAGTTTACGATTACCTCCACCATCACTACGATGTTGTAGAGAAGGTGAATATCACGGTAAACAACTCATGATAATAATGCGTCTTTTTCGAGAGGTCATGCGACCTTTATGAGATTACGATTACCTCCGCCATCACTACGACGTTGTAGAGAAGGTGAATATCATGGTAAACAACTCTGGATAATAATGCGTCTTTTTCGGGAGGTCATGCGACCTTTAAGAGTTTACGATTACCTCCGCCATCACTACGATGTTGTAGAGAAGGTGAATATCACGGTAAAAAACTCTTGATAATAATGCGTCTTCTTCGGGAGGTCATGCGACCTTTATGAGATTACGATTACCTCCGCCATCACTACGATGTTGTAGAGAAGGTGAATATCATGGTAAACAACTTTGGATAATAATGCGTCTTTTTCGGGAGGTCATGCGACCTTTAAGAGTTTACGATTACCTCCGCCATCACTACGATGTTGTAGAGAAGGTGAATATCACGGTAAACAACTCTTGATAATAATGCATCTTTTTCGGGAGGTCATGCGACCTTTATGAGATTACGATTACCTCCGCCATCACTACGATGTTGTAGAGAAGGTGAATATCATGGTAAACAACTTTGGATAATAATGCGTCTTTTTCGGGAGGTCATGCGACCTTTAAGAGTTTACGATTACCTCCGCCATCACTACGATGTTGTAGAGAAGGTGAATATCACGGTAAACAACTCTTGATAATAATGCATCTTTTTCGGGAGGTCATGCGACCTTTATGAGATTACGATTACCTCCGCCATCACTACGATGTTGTAGAGAAGGTGAATATCATGGTAAACAACTCTAAATAATAATGCGTCCTTTTTGGGAGGTCATGCGACCTTAAGAGTTTACGATTACCTCCGCCATCACTACGATGTTGTAGAGAAGGTGAATATCACGGTAAACGCATTATTATCAAGAGTTGTTTACCATGATATTCACCTTCTCTACAACATCGTAGTGATGGCGGAGGTAATCGTATTCTCATAAAGGTCGCATGACCTCCCAAAAAGGACGCATTATTATCCAGAGTTGTTTACCATGATATTCACCTTCTCTACAACATCGTAGTGATGGCGGAGGTAATCGTAACTCTTAAAGGTCGCATGACCTCCCGAAAAAGACGCATTATTATCATGAGTCGTTTACCGTGATATTCACCTTCTCTACAACATCTTATTTTTGATGGCGGAGGTAATCGTAAACTCTTAAAGGTCGCATGACCTCCCGAAAAAGACGCATTATTATCCAGAGTTGTTCACCATGATATTTACCTTCTCTACAACATCGTAGTGATAGCGGAGGTAATCGTAAACTCTTAGAGGACGTATAGTCAGATAGTCGTAAATATTACCGCGCATGTCAGTGTGTTCAACTAAATCTTATTTGCCTCCGCTTAAGATCAAAACATGTCGTCTTTTCGTTGTTTTTCTTCCTCCATTTTTGTCGGAGATCAAAACAAATTATCACCAATTATCATCATTATCGTTTTGTTCTTCCCTGATTATGTCGGAGATCAAAACAAATCATAATCTTCTTCTCCACCTGCCTTTCCGCTAATATCGGAGATAAAAACAAATCATAATTTTCTTTCCCTTTATCTTCTTTTCCTTCCACCGCTTTTGTCTGAGATCTAAACAAATCACCAGCGCATTTTGACGGCAAACATGTTGCCACGTGTTTTTTTTGTCTTCTTATGTTTTGGTTTTTCCGATCCGATTTTTTCCTCACTGGTCAAAAATCGGAGTTCGGAAAAATGTAGAAAAAAGGGGAAAATCGGATCGGATCGGGAATTGGAATAAAAATCGGTTACAGCATTACTATCAACAATAGACGTTGTTCTGGTCTTCCATACTCCAATTGCCTGCCCTGGGGATTTTTTCATTGTCAAGTAGATAAACTTGGAATGTTCCACTTTGACATGGGGTTTTAACAAGTGGAATGCCTCTTGCGGTCTCACCTGCATCACGCGATTCAATATAGCAGCAGTGCTGACTTTGATAACTACTATAACTCGCACAAGATGTTCAGTGATACTTGGTTACTCTTACAATGTATATCCAAGTTTTATGTACTAGACCAATATACATGTACTTTCAAAGTAATGATGGTAATTCAACAGATACCCCCAATTCGGCCAAAGTTCATTGACCCTAAATGACCTTTGACCTTGGTCATGTGACATGAAACTCATGCAGGATGTTTAGTGAAAACCTTATGTCCAAGTTTCAGAGGCGTGATAGCTCAGTCGGTAGAGCGGGGGTTTTGGATTCCGGTGACTCGGGTTCGATGCCCAAGTGGTGCGCTAGTGCCCTTTGGTAAGGCATTTATCTTCATTACCAGGTCCCTCGGAGAGGACCTTAAGCCGTCCGTCCCCTGGTTGCTTGCTCACAGGCATTCGTGCTTTCTTAGCAGTCAGGTAAAAACCTCAGTATAATATTTTCTAAGTTATGATGACATTTCAAAAACTTTAACCTTAGGTTAAGATTTTGATGTTGATTCCCCCAACATGGTCTAAGTTCATTGACCCTAAATGACCTTTGACCTTGGTCATGTGACATGAAACTCAGGCAGGACGTTCAGTAATACTTGATTAATCTTATGGCCAAGTTTCATGAACTTGGTCCATATACTTTCTAAGTTATGCTGTCATTTCAACAAGTGGAATGCCTCTGGCCGTCTCACCTGCATCACGCGGTTCAATATAGCAGCAGTGCTGACTTTGAATACTACTCTAACTCGCACAAGATGTTCAGTGATACATGGTTACTCTTATGTCCACTTTTTATGAACTAGACCAATAAACTTACAGAGATATGATGGTTATTCAACAAAAAACCCAACATGGCCAAAGTTCATTGACCTTACATGACCTTTGACCTTGATCATGTGACCTGAAGCTCGAACAGGATGTTCAGTGATACTTGATTACTCTTATGTACAAGTTTCATGAATCAGATCCATAAACTTTCAAAGTTATGATGGTAATTCAACAGATACCCCCGATTCGGCCAAAGTTCATTGACCCTAAATGACCTTTGACCTTAATCATGAGACCTGAAACTTGCACAAAATTTTCAGTGATGCTTGATTACTATTATGTCCAAGTTTCATGAATCAGATCCATAAACTTTCAAAGTTATGATGGGAATTCAACAGATATCCCCAATTCGGCCAAAGTTCATTGACCCTAAATGACCTTTGACCTTGGTCATGTGACGTGAAACTCATGCAGGATGTTCAGTGATACTTGATTAACCTTATGTCCAAGTTTCATGAACTAGGTCCATATATTTTCTAAGTTATGATGACATTTCAAAAACTTAACCTCAGGTTAAGATTTCGATGCTGATTCCTCCAACATGGTCTAAGTTCATTGACCCTAAATGACCTTTGACCTTGGTCATGTGACATGAAACTCTAATGGGATGTTCAGTAATACTTGATTAACCTTATGGCCAAGTTTTATTAACTAGGTCCATATACTTTCTAAGTTATGACATCATTTCAAAAACTTAACCTCAGGTTAAGATTTGATGTTGACGCCGCCGCCGCCGTCGGAAAAGCGGCGCCTATAGTCTCACTTTGCTTCGCAGGTGAGACAAAAACCAAGTTTCATGAACTAGGTCCATATACTTTCTAAATTATGCTGTCATTTCAAAAACTTAACCTTCGGTTAAGATTTGGTGTTGACGCCGGTGCCGTCGGAAAAGCGGCGCCTACAGTCTCACTCTGCTATGCAGGTGAGACAATAAAATTAAATGGGGCAATATAATCACGTCGCTAATAGAGTTTCAAAATACCCTTTAGTCTTTACATCCCGATCCCCCCCTGCTTAAGATCGAATACTTCGGTCTTGATATCTTGATCAATGGGAATCCGCTGATCTATTCTTACGTATGAATGGGTTGATTATCCCTAGGATTTCATCGAAGTCGTAGTAGAATTGGGTATGAAAATATAAGAACTTGAAAGTTTTTCTTCAGGTTAATGTATAATTGTTTTTGTTGTTATATGTGTACTTTTTTCACATTGTTGGAATAACTTTCATCATTCCTGCCAAGAATTTGTGAGGATAACCATCAGCAGTGCGCACTGGCAGGAATTTCTCGACGCGAGAGTGGCATCCCTAATAAAGGATGTTTGCAGGTAATTTATTTAAAATGGTTTCACATGGCGCATCATAATTAATAATAAATGGCATGAATGGGCGACACGAAAGATGGTTCTTGCAAAGAGACCCTTTTGTGCAATCTGGCCCAAGTTACCAACCCCCGGCTGCGCATCGACGACGCAGATATCTAACATTAAACTAACTTTGTTAGACTGAGACTGTTTATTTCAGTGGTGTGTATTGCCGCGTCTACCGAACGGCCACCCATGGGTTCAAAGCATCTCGCGTGCGAAGGAATATCAGTCGTATGCACGCGACACACACGACACAGTTAAAGTTTGCTGGGCTTTTGCCCACATAAAACAGGGCTCCACACTAACCCATTTTTTCTACTGGTCCAACCTATTCATGTCGGACCAGTAGATACCCAGTTTTTCAAATTTTTACTGGTCCGAACCTAAAATCTACTGGTCCCAAAAAGTAAAGAAAACATTAAAAAAAAGGCGCAAGTTTATTTTTCTAGCCTTTCGTGACCCCCCCCCCCGTAAAACGAAGGAATGAAGGACAAAAAGAAAGCAAGACAGAAACGAAGAGAGTAAGAAAGAAAGAAAGAAGGAAGGAAAGTCAGAAAGAAAGGATGGAAGGAAAGAAGGAAGGAAAGAAGTAAGGAAAGAAGGAAGGAAGGAAAGTAAGAAAGAAAGGATGGAAGGAAGGAAAGTAAGAAAGAAAGAATGGAAGGAAGGAAGGAGGGAGGAAGGAAGGGAGGAAAGAAGGGAGGAAAGAAGGAAGGAAGGAAAGTAAGAAAGGATGGAAGGAAAGAAGGAAGGAAAGAAGGAAGGAAAGGAGGAAGGAAGGAAGGAAAGAAGGAAGGAAAGAAAGAAGGAAGGAAAGAAAAGGGAAGGAAGGAAAGTCAGAAAGAAAGGATGGAAGGAAGGAAGAAAAGAAGGAAGGGAGAAAGGATGGAAGGAAGGAAAGAAGGAAGGAAAGAAGGAAGGAAGGAAAGTAAGAAAGAAAGAAAGGATGGAAGGAAGGAGGAAGGAAAGAAGGAAGGAAAGAAGGAAGGAAAGAAGGAAGGAAAGAAGGAAGGAAAGAAGGAAGGAAAGAAGGAAGGAAAGAAGGAAGGAAGGAAAGAAGGAAGGAAAGAAGGAAGGAAAGAAGGAAGGAAAGAAGGAAAGAAGGAAGGAAGGAAAGAAGGAAGGAAAGAAGGAAGGAAGGAAAGAAGGAAGGAAAGAAGGAAGGAAATAAGGAAGGGAGGAAAGGAGGAAAGGAGGAAGGAAGGAAAGAAGGAAGGAAAGAAGGAAGGAAAGGGAAGGAAGGAAAGAAGGAAGGAAAGAAGGAAGGAAAGAAGGAAGGAAAGAAGGAAGGAAGGAAAGAAGGGAGGAAAGAAGGAAGGAAAGAAGGGAGGAAAGGAGGAAGGAAGGAAGGAAAGAAGGAAGGAAAGAAGGAAGGAAAGAAGGAAGGAAAGAAGGAAGGAAAGAAGGAAGGAAGGAAAGAAGGAAGGAAAGAAGGAAGGAAAGAAGGAAGGAAGGAAGGAAAGAAGGAAGGAAGGAAAGAAAGAAGGAAGGAAGGAAAGAAGGAAGGAAGGAAAGAAGGAAGGAAAGAAGGAAGGAAAGAAGGAAGGAAAGAAATAGAGAAAAAAAAATTGAAAGAAAGATTGAAAAGAAAGAAGGAAAGAAAACAGGAAGAAAACAGGAAGAAAACAGAGGAAGAAAGCTAAAACTATTATCATAAATAATTTGTTTCTTTTTTGGCTCAATTAAAATAGCTACGAAAGAAAGTCAGAAACCAAGTGTATCAACACACATAAATGCATATGTGGGGCTAATATGTATTCAGACGATACCACCCGAGACCCGATCTGTTTGAACCAAACAGAAGTGAAAATTTACCCTTTTACTGCTTACAGATGACAGAGTTACTCCAATTTTTAGGAAATATGGACATTATAAGAGCCTTTCATGAGTATGAACCGTGAATTTTGACAGTTCTGTGAGAGATTTCTGCCAGAGTTTAGCCAGGCTTCGTTCGTGCGGCCAGTGGAGAATTCACCATGTGGATTGTGTGGCTGACTACATGTACACTGTATGCATGCTGTATAGTACTCTAGTAACACGTGCGATTCATTCTGTGTGTATTCTGTGTGTGAATTGCAGAATTTAACGGGGGAAATGGTTTGCTGTGAATTTGACCATTTCTGGAAAAGTTATTGGCCCAACAATGGTTTTTATTACTGGTCATGTCGGACCCTTAAATCTTGCTATTTTTGGAAAAATTACTGGCCCGACAATGATTTTTTTACTGGTCATGTCGGACCAGTAAATCTTCCAATTTCTGAAAATCTACTGGCCCAACAGCGATTTTTACCGGTCTGGGACCGTCGGACCGCCGCTTGGATGTCGAGCGCTATATAAAATTTTACTTAAAATTTTATATATCACATTCTGCTATGACACTTACCGAATCATTTAGATCCTTCCGTGACTTTTCCTTGAAGTTTCTTTTGAAAAACATGTATATTTTCTTGATCTTTAGTGAAGATTTTACGGAGATGAAATCTGCTCAGCGCGGATATCAATTTTCGCCTAAAGAGGGCGCAATTTTTATTCATATCAAAGACACGACAAAGGAAAGACTAGGCACCTACACTACTTCTACACGCAAATCGACGCAAAGCATTACGCGAAGTCCGTGAAGTGTCCAATCTTCTCATTGTATAGACTTTGGGATACCGTATATGTATTATTGACGTTCGTTAAAGCTTGTACTGCTGGTTTCTTTCCAGGCACGTATATTATTTTCATTTTTTTATTAGTCATATTTTTAAATTCATTGCAAATAATTGTTATCATCACCAATAATAATCTTTAATTATGTTTTTGAAGGTATTTAATTCATTGATGCCCATAATTAGTAAATTAATTATAAGGATTGCGCATTCAAAGAATTTAGATAGTTATGAAATTACCGAGGAGCTGAATCAAGGTTGTGAAATTATTAGCGCCACCAACGGGCTTCCTTGTATTTCCGTGAAAGAGACAAGCGAAGTCACTTTCAAGGCCGAGGTAAGCGAAATTGCTTTTTTTTAATGATTATGATTTTAAAAATAATTTCCTATTTGTTGCCCCCATTGCTACTTACCGGCAAGAGCCCCAGTGCGTTGCGAGGAGTTTCGTCAAATATTACTTCAGCAATGAAGCGATGTTTGCCGACTACTTCGAAATCCAGGGTCAAACACGGTCTATCAGTAGAGGCGCACGGCCAATATTGGAGACTGTCTCCAATGTGGGAGATTATCTCCAATATCAGAGACTTTTGTAAAGAATTTGGGTATCCAATTTCAGAGACAGTCTTCAGTTTTGAAGACCAATTTCCTTTGTTTACATTTGCAGAAAAAGGATTACCTTGGCGGCAAATGAAAATGTGATAAGCAGATTCCTCATGAAAAATTACCCCTTTTCACCGTCTACCTTAAAAATTCACCGTCTACTTTTGTTTTGATAAAGATTTTTGTTGTCGATCACACACAAAACAAATGGGCTTCTGACCTCAGTGAGACAAAATTTTGGGTGGAAAAAATCATGTTTTAGTTGGTGTTGTTTCTTTTGTCATTTTGCAAAGCAAATCTCCAGTATGGGAGATTGTCTCCCATATTGGAGAGAGTCTCCCATATTGGCTGTGCGCCTCTACTGTCTATTGTGCGAGGTTAGTACATACTAACCTCGCCTCGTACAATGTGTGAGTGCCGAACGGCCACACACCAACAACATGACCACCACCCCCCCCCCACATAGTCTACACTATAATGCTGTAACCGATTTTTATTCCAATTCCCGATCCAATCCGATTTTCCCCTTTTTTCTACATTTTTCCGAACTCCGATTTTTGACCAGTGGAGAAAAAAATCGGATCGGAAAAACCAAAACATAACAAGACATAAAAAATATGTGGCGACATGTTTGCCGTCAAAATGCGCTGATTTGTTTTGATCTCAGACAAAAGCGGTGGAAGGAAAAAAAGATAAAAAGGAAAAAATTATGATTTGTTTTTATCTCCGATATTAGCGGAAAGGCAGGTGGAGAAGAAGATTATGATTTGTTTTGATCTCCGACATAATCGGGGAAGAACAAAACGATGATGATGATAATTGGTGATAATTTGTTTTGATCTCCGACAAAAATGGAGGAAGAAAAACAACGAAAAGACGATACAAGTCTATAAGATAATTCATGGCATTGATGATGTGAACAGAGACCTATTCTTCACATCAGCTACCACTCAATCAACTCGTGGCCACCCTTACAAGCTGTTTATGAAAAGGAGTAGACTGGCAGTGAGACAAAACACCTTCAGTGTTAGAGTGGTCAATGACTGGAACTCTTTGCCTGCTGAGGTAGTCACAGCATCAACAATCAATGGCTTCAAGACAAAGTTAGACAAGTTCTGGTCTGCGTGGCATTATGTTCACGCATGGGAATAGTGCCTTTTTCATCTCAACACAGTGGCACAGCACATTGCACAAATAGCACAGACTCGGTTTCAAACTTATCCAAGCTAGGAAGACAACAAGTTAGACCTGGAAACTTGACTTATCCAAGCTAGGAAGACAACAAGATAGACCTGGAAACTTGACTGCAGGAACAACTGTATTTTTCCAGTAGATGCGGTATAAAGGTATAAATGTTTTGATCTTAAGCGGAGGCAAATAAGATTTACTTGAACACGCTGACATGCGCGGTATATTTACGACTATCTGATTATACGTCCTCTAAGAGTTTACAATTACCTCCGCCATCACTACGATGTTGGATGTTTTACAGAAGGTGAATATCACGGTAAACAACTCTTGATAATAATGCGTCTTTTTCGGGAGGTCATGCGACCTTTTTGAGATTACGATTACCTCCGCCATCACTACGATGTTGTAGAGAAGGTGAATATCATGGTAAACAACTCTGGATAATAATGCGTCCTTTTTGGGAGGTCAAGCGACCTTTAAGAGTTTACGATTACCTCCGCCATCACTACGATGTTGTATAGAAGGTGAATATCACGGTAAACAACTATTGATAATAATGCGTCTTTTTCGGGAGGTCATGCGACCTTTATGAGATTACGATTACCTCCGCCATCACTACAATATTGTAGAGAAGGTGAATATCATCGTAAACAACTTTGGATAATAATGCGTCTTTTTGGGAGGTCATGTGACCTTTATGAGATTACGATTACCTCCGCCATCACTCCGATGTTGTAGAGAAGGTGAATATCATGGTAAACAACTCTGGATAATAATGCATGTTTTTCGGGAGGTCATGCGACCTTTGAGAGTTTAAGATTACCTCCGCCATCACTACGATGTTGTAGAGAAGGTGAATATCATGGTAAACAACTCTGGATAATAATGCGTCCTTTTTGGGAGGTCATGCGACCTGTAAGAGTTTACGATTACCTCCGCCATCACTACGATGTTGTAGAGAAGGTGAATATCACGGTAAACAACTCTTGATAATAATGCGTCTTTTTCGGGAGGTCATGCGACCTTTATGAGATTACGATTACCTCCGCCATCACTACAATGTTGTAGAGAAGGTGAATATCATGGTAAACAACTCTGGATAAAAATGCGTCTTTTTCGGGAGGTCATGCGACCTTTTAGAGTTTACGATTACCTCCGCCATCACTACGATGTTGTAGAGAAGGTGAATATCATGGTAAACAACTCTGGATAATAATGCGTCTTTTTCAGAAGGTCATGCGACCTTTAAGAGTTTAAGATTACCTCCGCCATCACTACGATGTTGTAGAGAAGGTGAATATCACGGTAAACAACTCTTGATAATAATGCGTCTTTTTCGGGAAGTCATGCGACCTTTTTGAGATTACGATTACCTCCGCCATCACTACGATGTTGTAGAGAAGGTGAATATCATGGTAAACAACTCTAGATAATAATGCGTCTTTTTCGGGAGGTCATGCGACCTTTTTGAGATTACGATTACCTCCGCCATCACTACGATGTTGTAGAGAAGGTGAATATCATGGTAAACAACATTGGATAGTAGTGCGTCCTTTTCGGTAAGTAATGCGACCTCTAAAAGTTCACGACGAACGCCACCATCACCACGATGTTGTAGAGAAGTTATTATTTATGATCACGAAATAATTTTAATATTTGTTAAATAAGATTTTTTATCTCTAAATTGTTCGTTAAGACGGCATTGCTTTCCGGAAGTACGTCATACATAGGCGGTTCAAGGGTCGACGCTATTGTATTTCCGTTGTTTACATGTGGAACGAGAGGTCTACGCGGCATCAGTTAGGTAAGAAATCTTCATTTTTTACATTTTTTAAAGTAATATTTAAAACCTTCCTATGCATTAGGCGTAGGAAGGTGTAAGAATTAATAAAATTAACAAAATTCTAGTGAGTTCGGTTTAAAAAGATGGATTTTGGGGGGAAATCCATCTTTGTTTTGGTCGTTCGCTGAAGGCACTATGGAGAGTGTCAAGACGTCAATGATGAAGAAATATAAGACATATCTAAAAAAATCATCATCATTGCGTCCTCAAGACTATGCTTCACTACACTACAGAACCAAATTCGCCGCTAGCTACACCGCGGGCTAGTTAGGCTTTCACATAGAGTATTAGTGCGCGACAGAAAAGGATGCCATTCCTATTACCGGCGCATGCGATTCTTCTACACACATGTCTAACGATAAAATCACAGTTCCGTGACGTACTAACTCAAAATGCACTAGAATTAAATCCCCTTGCGCAGAAGCGCTAGTGCCTAGTCTCTTTGACACGGCAAAAAACAAAACGGACGAAGACATATCTTCAATTAGACTCTAATTTCAATTTGATAACCATTACTAATATGAATAACAGCCCTAGACTTAATAGAGTCTTGGGCAATAGAAAATCAATATGAATCACTTACAAGATCAGGATAGTTTTGCAAGGCATAACAAAGCCGAAGGCTAAAGGAGCAGCTGCTATGATTGTGAACCGACCGACTGTGTAAAAAGGAGCTAGATATCACGACGGGCGGTACGGGCAGCTAGCTCAGCGCAGTAGTACGCTGCCCAATTCTCGCTCACCCTCACAAGCGCGATGCGCACGCTGCTTATTTTGATTATCATTTTAAATTCGTCCCAAATTCCTTATTGTTTTGTATACTCGCATAATTAAGCACCCAAGAGGAGACCATTACATGAAAAAACAAGGTGTGGAAAAACAAAATTAATCCCTTCATAAATCATCGTGAAATACTGCGTTAAAGTGTGAAGTAACGGAAGTAACCCGATAACTGTTTGAACTTCGATCAATTGCACCGAAACTGCACCAGATTAAGGTTTTTTTCAATCACTTTAAAAACTTCTAAAAACACGTGAAAATTGTTATATATTTATATGATGAATGAAAATGTGTGATTCGCAGGTGAGAGAGGTCCTAGATATGTCAACGTGACAAATTCTAAGGAATTAACATTGAAATCTCAAAACAGGATAAGGTTTTCAAATTCATAAGTTTGTAGTGGGCCTATTGATTTCTGGTCTCACAGGCCTAATTCATTCCCCATAGACTCATGTGTTAAATTGGCACTTTAAAAAATTCATAAAAAATAAGGATGAAATTCGGGGGTCGAATGTTTACTACCAGTGGATAGGATTTATATCTGGCAATCCATATCTGACCAGAAAAGGGTCCCTCGACCGGCTCATTTTGAAAATAAATTGGCGTGTTTGAAGACACCGTCGGGGGGAGCAGATTCATCAACTCAAACAGCAAAATAGCCCTAATCCTTCCGCCAGTCACAATATAGTCCAAACTTGGTGATATTTCTTCCCAATTAGGGAAAAGGAAGTTCAGTAATTACCAAAAATAGAATCAGTGTTAGATGGACAATCATATGCATACACTTTGTCAATCAGCCATATCAAAATAAAAAAAATAGCAATGGGTTGGCTCGAATGAATATCTATGGCCTACCACTAGTAATTAGGCCCGTGAGACCTGTATTGTATGGCACATGAAGGTTTCTTTTTAATTTACCTTCCTGGCTTTTCTTCAACATCTGTACACTCACTTTATCACAAAGAAATGCATGAAATATACAGATGTGTTATGTAATGACCATTTCTAATGTTACTCCTAATGTCTAGTGCCCTATGGATTTACACACATCCTACATGCCTATATGTAGCTCAACAATGGATGCAATGTAGGGCCCAAATCCTATAATGCAAATTGTAGATATCAATAGTGTGCATATCTGGATTCAAGATCTGCCCAAATTATAAATACCAGATTCACATTAGTTTAATTAGATAAAAATGAAAAGAAATGAGAATCAACATACAAGCATACTATACATTCACATCTTCCTATGACAAGGGCCCAAGCCAGGGTGTAAGAGAAAGAGACAGGGGGTTAGATGGCTTGTATTCTAAATGGATGGGGGCTAGTCTGGCTAGAAGTAAGTAAAAGTTGAACAAGATAGCAGTAGAACTCATTCTCAGCCCCCCCCCATACTAACTATGCTTTTCTCTACCCCCCCCCCCCCTCCCTCTTGAATCCACCACTCTTCAGCCAAATTCTAAAGTTTTCTCTTCTCATTCCCTTCCCCATGAACCAATTTCACAAGCGCAATTGATGCAAGGCCTATCTAACGTGTACTTTATCTCGTGATAGGTGCAATACACGATTTACAGCAGCGCTCGTCGGTATACGAAAACACACGACAACATGCAAGCAAGTCCCAGTGACAAACACATGCACAGCCTACACAGCCTAGCCTAGGTACACAAACACAGAGTTAGTTATACTAATAACAGCTTGTTACCTGTAGTACCCCCTATGTAGCCTTGTACATCCATGAAGTTCAGTTTTTGGACCTCTTGATGATTGAAACATGTCTACTAGTAAAAACATTCTGCTACTGAAGAGTTGGGCAGGTATTTCATCCACTAAGGAATTCCCCATGTATAGGCTATGCCTATGGTCAATGTTATATATAGGTCTCACAGGCCTAATTCATTCCCCATAGACTCATGTGTTAAATTGGCACTTTAAAAAATTCATAAAAAATAAGGATGAAATTCGGGGGTCGAATGTTTACTACCAGTGGATAGGATTTATATCTGGCAATCCATATCTGACCAGAAAAGGGTCCCTCGACCGGCTCATTTTGAAAATAAATTGGCGTGTTTGAAGACACCGTCGGGGGGAGCAGATTCATCAACTCAAACAGCAAAATAGCCCTAATCCTTCCGCCAGTCACAATATAGTCCAAACTTGGTGATATTTCTTCCCAATTAGGGAAAAGGAAGTTCAGTAATTACCAAAAATAGAATCAGTGTTAGATGGACAATCATATGCATACACTTTGTCAATCAGCCATATCAAAATAAAAAAAATAGCAATGGGTTGGCTCGAATGAATATCTATGGCCTACCACTAGTAATTAGGCCCGTGAGACCTTCTATAGCTATCATGAAACTTAGAAATAAGGGAGTCAGTGAAAATCCTATAGTGATCGAGTTCCGGTCATGCCACGGTCAAAGGTAATTTAAGGTCAATGAACTTTGACCCTGTATACGTTGGGGGCATTTATTGAATTGTCATCATAAATCAACATTATAGTGGGAAAAGATGAATGGTGGAAAATGCCAAAATCTACATTCGACCAACTCATTTAAATTAAATTTCGAACACAACAGAGTGTTCTGCATGGATAAGTTCATTTGAATGCATGGTAATGGTAAGTTGCTATGGTAACACCTGATTACTCTACTAATTCAACTCGTGAATCTATTATGAGATGAATGTAGGAATGTCTGAATTTATTTCAGGTCATAATTCAGTATAGGCCTAGCTAGGGCAGATTATAACTGCATATACGTGAATAATAAAGTAAGTCTTAAAAAAAAGAGATCGAGTTTCATATAAATTCAGTCATGAACAAAATTCACAACGAGAGTATTATATTCAGAGAAAAAACGAGACATTTTAAGCACTTTTGTAATGATGTTTTAACTTCCAAACCGAGAATGACTTGAAAACAAGACATGAATAATGAAACAAACGGGCAATGCGGGCGCGAAGCGCGAGCTGAATAGTTATTTTGTTCTAAATGAAATGTATTTGTCGGTCCCCCAACTTTCATTTTCGTCTTGTCTTCTTCCTTTTATTTTCCTTCCTATTATTTTTTTTTCATTTTATTATTTTCCTATTCCGGCCTCGATTGATATCCCTTCCGTTGTTGTCTTTTTGCCACGAGGTCATTTTGTCTTCTTTATACTCTTACATTTTCCTCTCTCACTTCTCCCTTCTCCTTCAACTTTTTTCTCCCCCTCTCTCTTCCGCTTTTCCTTTAGCTGAGGGTGACGGCAAATAAAAGCCCCTCGGTCGTCAACGATTTATCATGGAGCAGCGGCAGATAAGCTGACGTTTACAGACATGTTGATAGATAATCAAAAGAATTTGTCAATTATTTCAACTGTTCACCAGAGGTATATTAATTGTAATCATTGCCCGGGCCCAAAGTGTTTTGGAAAAGGTTTTACAAAAATTATCTTGCTCTATAACGAATCGTAGGGTCATCAATGCTAAAAAATTAGACTTCGATGTATATCAATTAAATACTGCATACCGACGTACAAACAACTTAGAGACATTGACAGGGAGTTTTGTTTTGTTCGGGCTGAAGCTCCTCCCTGGTTCCGCGGCCCCTGCAAGTCTAAAAGGCTATATTATCGATCGTTATGCTGTTTTTATGCGGCCTATTCATATTTTGATGATTATGATTACTTACTCTGAGTATGAAATTTAGGGATAATTTAATTGGAATTAAACAAGGATTTGATACAGGTGACATCAAATAGATGTGAAATTAGGCCTTTGTGATAGCTTATGAGCCTAATGATACGTATATTTCATGTTATATGCCCATTATATCTGTAGGCCTATTTGATTCATATGAATAAAATAAAGAATTTAAATGAATGTAAGAAAAAGTTTCCCGCTAATAGGCCTATATAGAAGCCAACTCGGTCAGTAGTTTCCTGATTGATTTGAATAGATGAAACTTTGTCATATTTCTGGAGATTTCCTTTTTTTTTTAAATTGACCAATATATTTTGAACAAATCGAATTTTCGAGAGTGTCTTTTTCTCTCTCCGATTATCTACATTGACGGGAGTTCGAATGTGAACTTAAACCAGCGAGTTGATTAAATATCTATTGTTGTTTTTCCAGATGAGCTTTTTTAAATGAAAGTCAGTATTAGGGAAATCCCCCCCCCCAAAAAAAATATATATATATATTTATTATCGGACTTAAGTGTTCAAGGCTTATTCACATAAACATTTCACATTTTCAAAAAAAAATCAACAATTCAATACAAACAATAATACTATACAATAAAAGTTTTCAGATGAGCAAAATATCGTAAAAATATATAATACAACAATATAAAAAAGTACTAAATGTATTCTTGTAATTGGTTCTAATATCATAATGACAAAGAAAGAAAATGAGAGTTGTGGATATGAGGGAGATAAACGTAAAAGCAAAGCTTGTTGGTTGAAGGCTCCAAATTGAGAATATGCAGTGAGAGTCCCATAAAATATCAATACCACAAGAAAAAGTAGGGAAATAATTATAAAAAAAAAGAGTAAACGAAAAGTAAACAAAAAAGGGGGATACACGAATACATACTTGTAAATAATGAGTCAATAGACAGTGTAAAAGCAATAAAGTGGAATTAGAACCTGAAGGAGAATGCAAATAATAATTATTTCTAATAGTAAAATATAATAATGGAAATCAATGGTAAATAGCATCAGGGGGCAATGAACGGAAGGGACGAAATGGGGAGGGGGACTCAAGTTGATTTCTTTGAATGGTGAATGTGCTAAAAGAGCTTTATAGCGTTTTATATATAAGATGAAAATTATCAATAATGATATTTTAAGTTAACTTGACTATATTGTTCTTTAAAACTTTTTGTTTATGCTGACTCTTTTTATCCGCTTCCGATTTCATGTAAGAACTGGACAGGGTCAAATGGTCTTTATTGACTACAATAATTTATTTGATCCTGTCAGTCCAGTGGGTGCTCAATCTATACTCTGATAGCCTACAATTATGTTCCACTGAATTTCATATACTTTTCATTTCCGAAATAAATAGATAGATAATAATTATACACTCATAAAATTCATGACGGTTAGAATCATATTCATATAATTAGACGATTTTTAATCGGTGAAAAAAATTGTCGGGAAAGGTTTTTTTTTTTAATATATTTTATAAAAAAATACGGAATATAGTTTGAAGGATAAAAAAAAATGATATAGGCGTAGATCAGTAACAAAAGCAACAAAAACCCTAAAAAAATTGCACTTGGTGAAAGGAACATTTTATATAGTGTATTGTACTATAAAACTTGTCAACAATATATTCAATCACAACAAATTTACACACTTTTTCACTCAGAAGTGCAAGTAAAAAAGGTAGAAAAAAGAATAAGTCAGGCCTTATATACATGTATGAATGCGCGCGCAAAGTGAGCGGGGTTAGGGCAGTGGTGAGCGGCAATGGGGCAGGCGCAAGGGGTGACAAGAACGGCGAATTACACAGCGGTACTTGGAAGACATATAATTATTATCATATGAAACGATTTTCCAGTATTTTTTCTTTCAGATGACATATATAAGTAAGGGTATTGTAGCTAATTGAATGAAACGAAAAGGAAAATACGTAAACTGAGCGACGATTGGGCAGCGTACGGTACCTGTACCGGTACATGTACGCGGGATATCGGAACTACGCTGATTCTGAGATGCAGATACAGTCAGATGAGAGCTGAAAATAATGTCTTGATTTCAATATTTTGATTTATGTGACAGAGAGAAATTTTCACAATGGATCTTTTGCCGAAAACAGCATCGACATCAGACATTAATTCTGCCGAGTATTGGGAATCCTTTGTCAAGAAAAACAGTAATAAGACTAAGAGCAAGGCATTCGAGTGGTGAGTCTGACTGTCTCTGTACTCGCTTGTTCACTGCTAGTGCTACCACCCTAGCACACACTCTAAAAAATCATTAAAATATCACTTTTGTGACCCAAATTACTAATTTCCATATAGTTGCAATTTATTTCTCATTGGTAACTTGGCAATAATTTTTGTATTCACCAGAGCGCTCCAAAACTTGAACTTTTTTGGGCATATTTTTGTGTATGCCCTCTATTGGTGGAAAGTAATATGGCAAGAAAATTTTCATTTTCCAATCTCTATTTTCAATTAAGAAAAAATAATTTAAAGAATCAAATTTACATAAGAGCAAAGTTAAATGATAAATAGCTGTATTGAAAACTGAAAGTGTAAGAAAATCAAGCATTTGTTCCATAGAAAAAGAGAAAATAAGCCAAACATTGCCACCCTTATTTTTCCACACACTGAGATGTATGATGGTGGGCCCCAAGCCCGGGGGGGGCACTCAGTATATATTGCATAGTGGGTATGTGCCGCGGAGGGGACCCCCATTTTCACACTCAAATTTCCGTTCCAAGGCATAGCATTTTTGCCTTGTTGAGAAAAAGAACAAAGAAAGCCGCTCCAAGGCATTGCATTTTCTTCTCATCGAGAAAAAAGATGAGAGAAATCCGCTCCAAAGCTTCGCATATTTTTCGTTACGCCGCTCCGATCGCATTGAATAAGCTGCAATTTTGGTGAAAAGCGGCCGCAGAGCTCCGCGGCGGAGGCCGCGCTAGAAATATAGCTGCATTATGCACGCATGACCGTTCCATAGGGATGCATATACGCACTCACGCTGGCGATCCGTTCCAAGGACCCCCGTTTTCACAAACATTTGTCGTTCCGAAGCCCGTTCCGAGGACGCTCCTTTTTACAATAAGCCCGCTCCAAGGCCCCCGTTTTTTGTCTCGCCCGCGGCACACCCCCACCACTTTTTTGGGGGCCCCAAGTCTGCGCACCTAACGATTTGAGTTAAGATTTAAAGTGAATTTCTTTTTATTTCACAAAATCTTTCAGTTGATAATGTTCCTTATATCATAATGAGTTAGTGTGCCAAATATCTCATAAAAATTGAAAGGAATATATGATTTTCCCGGAAAAAACCTTGGGCTGTCATTTTCAGATTGAAAAAAAAATGGTACCCCATGTCTGAGCACTCATTCACTTTGCACACGTTTCGGGGATTTTGATGACAAAGGCTATATTTTGAGGCTTTTGCATGAAATGCCCTGAATTCATTATTTTTCCACCATTTTGAGTCGGATTTTTTTATGAATACCTGTCTGTGTATTGCATGTGTAAAGTTCGTACTCATTGCGTATCTTTTCTTACAAGAATCGCGCAGATACGCAGGTGCGCAGACTTGGGAGACCGCACAGACATGGGGGAACTGGCCATACATGATTGAGAACAAGGTTCGCTCCCTGGGTTACCTAACCCATATGGAACTCATGGGTTTATTCAATTGAAATGAACCTGACAGTAGTGACTTTTAATAATGAAAACAAGAAAATTTACTAAATATTCATTTGGTCTGATGGATTTAATGGCAGCTGGTATAATTGGTTGATTTTCAGTTGGTCTAATTCCAACTCATCCAACTACCATCTCGTTTACTATCATTTGGTCTACCATCAGGTCATCCACATGGTCTAATTGCCATTTTGTCCACTCGTCAACCAGTTGGTCCAATAGTCATCAAGTCCAAATACCAGTTGGTCTAATTCTAATTGGACTACAGTAAGTGGTAATTGGGCAAAATGACTGAAAAAGAATAGATATTAGACTAACTGGTTATGAGATAAAATGGTCATAGATGAACTGGTGATTAGACAAAGTGATGATTGGACCAAATGGTTATTGGACCTTATGGTTGTTAGACAAACTGTTGATAAACAGCATGGCATTAAATGAAGGTAGACCCTGTGACGAGTTGATGAGTTGGAAATAGAGTTTAAAAAGTTTAGATTATTGTTTGTGACTGAAATGTAATTTCTTGATTACAACAAACAAAAAAACTGTGAACTCAAAAGAAAAGGGTGATAAGACAAAGGATGAAGGGAACAATACGGTCAGCGTTCTTTATCTTATGCACCTTCATATCTTTGGAACAATCTCCCCCTACAAATTTGCAATGTTAACTGTGTTAATACATTTAAAGCTATGCTTAAAACTCATCTTTTTAAATCTTAAATTGATCATATCATATGTTTATTGGCCAGTTTGATAGTATTCCTTTATTCTTAATCTGGTGAGAACTAGTTGTAAATTGTAATATAAGTTTTGATACATTTTGTGGTGCAAAGTATTTCTATTTTATACTTCATTTTTCCTCTCTCTTAACCACTTCAAGGCATTTTGCGAATTTGCAGTACAGTGTATATAAAATTATTATTATCATTATTATTATTATTATTATTAGAATATAATTGCTCATTATTTCTTCACACCCCAGTATAGACCTTGTTTTTCTCCTCTAGACAGTATTGTGGACATCGTTCAGTTTCTGTAGATTAGGCCCGTTTTGAAAGTCCATTTTTGATGCACGTGTACACGGCGTGTTTTTCGGTCGTGTACACGTGTACACGTTGTAAACACTGTGAGAGCGAGTTCTGTTTTCATGTCGACACGGACCCGCATCAACATGTCATAAAAAAGGGGTCTATATAGCCTAAGTCACAGTTTTAAAGCTTACCTGATAAGTTTGAAGTTACAATCCACAAAAAATTGGTAAAAATTAAAAGTTTACTCGGCTTAGCAGCGCATTTAATTAATAAAGAATGCAAAAGAAAATCAGTGCAGGACCCTAGCTAGCGCCGACGCCCGTTGGATGCGCATTTTGTATACTGTACCGTACATGCATGCACAGATCGCTGCAGAATAAGTGTAACTGAAGTTATCGATTGATTTTCATTATTATGTTGCCAATTTGAAGAGCGTTTGTTTGTAGGCTTGTAGCACATGTGTGCGAGCGTATAACACGTAAGTTGAAGCGATGATCGCTATCGCAATTGGTGATTCTCAAATTGACTCTGAGTGTGATTGAGCAACGCTTCCGAGCTTTCGAGACCGGAGCAGACCCATTTCGTGGTACAAAAACGTGAGTCTCCAGAAAGAATGTGGATTAAATTGGCGATTTTGGAAGTGAACTCACTCTGGATTAATTGAAATATGTTGACATATTAGTATTTAAAACATGTGCAGTGTCTGAGAACTAAGATTTAATGTGAGGCTGTGAGCTTGTTCACTGACTTTGTAGCCCCATGCAAGCTTTATGCAGACGCTACCGTGTACACGGTGATGGAATTTAGTACACGTGCACTGACTTGACCGTGCGTGTACACGTGTACACGTGTACCCGAAACGGCCCTACTGTAGATGTAGATTTAAAAGATCACCTTTGTCATCTGTCCTTATTACTCTCTAGGTATGGGGAATACCCTATACTTTGTTCTATTCTGCACAAGTACATTCGTGCGAGTGACAAGTCACTCATAATTGGATGCGGAAGTTGTCAGCTAAGTGAAGATCTGTATGATGTTGGCTACCACCAACTGACAAACATTGATGACGCAGAGAGCGTTGTCAAGCAAAAGACTATGAAGAATGCCAAGAAGAGACCAGAGCTGAAGTTTGAACAAATGGATGCAACTCAGGTATGTGTACATGATCCCCCCCCCCTCGCCCCATCCTATAAGGGCCATGTACAGAATTTTATAATAATTTCCATCCATATGTCACCAAATGTGCAGTAGGGGGATGCTGCCCCCCCCCCCCACACCTTTCTCCAATTTTTTTTTTTAAGTAGTGACCAAAAAAAGGGAGCCTGGAAAAATAACTTTGAGTCAAATAGAGAGGTTGGAGCGTTTTTATATTACCCTAGTAAATTGAGAAACGGTGATGTCACCTTTACTTATCAGATCTTGCACCCCCCCCCCCCACCTTTCCCCAATAAAAATACCCTGGTACTGACCACGACTGTGGACACTGGACATGGACATTTGATGACTGAGACTTCGTGTACAAACTCCTCCCACACATTCTCACTCCCCCCCCCCCTTTCTCTTCGTTTTATAGCTATACATCAAACAGTGCTGGATATTGCAGCCTCATTTGCAGAGAAGACATAGACATCAATGGCAATTTTTGATGGGAAAATGAGCCCCAAAACTAAAATCTAAGGAACATATTTAAGAGGGGAGTAGAAACAGAGGTAATGATGCATGTACAGAGTATGTGTTCTGTAGCTTTCAGACTGTTTGTCGCTTGTGTTGAGGGAGGTCATCACAGTTGATAGAACATCTTGCTTCATAGACCCATACTAAATTGAATTTTGGGTTTCCTGGTGCAAAAATAAGAAAATCAATTATTTTTGTTCCTCTCCCTATTTCTTCAAGATGACTTACGAGGATTGCTCCTTCTCTGTGGTGCTTGACAGGGGTAGTCTTGACGCACGGATGACAGAGAAGAAGGAAGAAGCTGAAGCGTTGGTTGAAAAGATGTTTGGAGAGATCGGCCGTGTTCTCAAAGTCGGAGGACGCTACATTTGCATCACAATAGCTCTTGAGAATCTCATCAGCAAACTTCTGAGCTATTTCTCATCTGAGTAAGTCCATGACCAGCTTATTCAGTGTTGACTTCTGATTAAGATAAAGATCTGGCCATGTCTTACAAAGGAATGTGATTGATCCATGCAATATTAACTATGGAAAGCCAGCAACAACATCAATAATGTATTGGCCTGTTCAAATCATGTCCTCTAAATGCCAAATACTCATGCATTGTCATTGTTTTGATCTAGCAGTGTGATCTGTCTTGCTTACCAAGGGGTAAGTGCATGATATTATTATGCTACTTGCTTTCCATAGTTGATATAGATTTGATTAATTTCACTCCTTTATAATGACAAGCCTGTCAGAGGTCAAGATTGATCTTAAAATATCCAAAATTGTGAGCAAATAAAGAGAAACAATCGCTACCTCAATTTGTCCACTTTATTTTTTTTTACCAATTATGAGCAGTCAGGAACTGGAATGCCACTTTTCAGGCTAATGCCTAAATTCAGGCCCAAGCAACCTATTTTCAGGCTCTAGACAACATATTTCAGTGTAAAAAACTTTCATTCTAGATGATTTTCATGCTTTCATTTCACAATCTATGTGACACCTCTGCAGAAAGGTAGAGGATGCATCTTATCTTCTTAAGTTGTGTGTTTGCTGATTAACGATTTTGAAATCTTCATTGTGTAATGACAATCTTCGTCTGAAGGCTATTCTCAAATGACAATCTAAAGACTGAAGGAAATTTTCAAAATCAGATCAGGGGCCTTTTTCACAAAGAACTTACAAGTGATATGGTCCAATTGTCGATCAAATCAAGATTTACAGGTTAGTTACCATATTAGCAAAGTACCATGATCATATTTCTATGGTCTCAGACGCACACTTTTGTGATCAACAACAAGAACAAGATTGAGATTTCTCATAATAATCGTGATAATAAAATTGATACTTTTTTATTTACTGTAGCGCATTTCAGAGCTGAGAGATTCTCGTTGCGCTATTAATCAGGGAAATACTTATTTCTATAAATTTAAAAATATACATGTAGGAACTAGTCTTCATACAGGATTGATGCTTAGATGCCCAACGCTGATTTAGGTATAATTACTGCCTGCTTGAGAAAGTCTTCAATATATGTGTATATGGTTTTAAAATTATATGAATTGAATTGAATTTATTACAGAACGTCACCGGCAATTGCCAACATTTTGTTCAAAACAAGAAAATGTATACATAAACAGATAAACAAAGACAAAATAGTATTTTTTGTCAAACAAAACAAAATCAAAACAAAATATAACAAAGCAACTTATATATAAAAATATACACTATAAACATAGGCATTATTCGGGTACTCATTTTAACAATGAGAAAAAAAAAAAGCTGATGTCCAAGAGAGGACAAGGAAAACACAAGGAAAGTGGGAGAGGAAAGGGAAATAAAGAGGAAAGAAGTTCGAAAATAGAGAGGGCGGGAGAGAGGAAGTATGAATGATATTGCACCTACTAATATCAACCCAGTGACTTCTGACTTGGAAATTACAGAGACTCTATACAGAGATTGTCGCATTCCAGTAGGCAATGGGTTCATGATATTCCACTTTTATGTTGCACTTGTGACACTCTCAGCCGTAGGGGTAACTTCTTTAAGTTCTTAATAGGTGTATTATTCTTTGATTGTTACAGAGGTTGGATGGTAAGGGTACACAAGATAGACTCTCCAAACAAAGATGACAGGTCTGAATCAAGATCGCCTTTGCCAGTTTTCATCGTGGTATCCACCAAATTCAAGAAAATGGCAGCTTTACAGAGTCCAGTAAGTATTCAGTGACTTGACCCTTTGTCTTTGAGATTGGGGTATCTGAGCCCCCCTCCACTCCACCCCACCTCCCTCTTCAATATCTGGTGTGATGTATCCACAATGCGCAAAGCAATCAAAACAGAATTCAATTTGAATTTTCTTTGTAATCCTTTTTTTAAACAAAATCTTTTGACTTCCCCCTTAATCAGCTACCAAGGGCCTGTTACATTTAGGAAGATAGATGTATGTCATAAAATGCAACTTTATTTTGAACGCATCTGAATTACTTTTTAGACATTTGAAAAAATGAGTTCTGTTTGATATACTATGAGCACCTGATCTATTGGTCACTTTATGATGTAGATCTTGGAGCTGAGTTTATCAGAAGGAAGCAATCCAGAGAGAGTATCTTCAATAGAGGATATCGTAAAAGCTATCAGGAGCCAACAAGACTATGCCATGCTACAACATAATTTGAATAAGAGGTGAATAAACTTAGGATTTAATCTCATTTCATGTACCCTCTCATTCCATCCCATTTCTCTATTTTCTCCCACTTTATCATTCTTTCGTTTTCTTGTGCGCCTCGGAAAAGAATATTTCTAGATAGATGGGGCCATATATATGCCTATTGTTAGTATTATTATTTCATTAAATCTATTTTCTTGCGTTTCACAAATTTCTTCATTTTGTAAACATACAGATTCAGACCTCCATTCCCATTGAAGCTCATTCATGATTGTAATGTAGCCTTATGGTGGTGGTGGTGGTGGTGGTGATGATGGTGGTGGTGTTGATGATGATGATGATGTTGATGATGATGATGAATATGAAGGTGATGATGATGATGGTGATGATGATGAATCATGATGATGATGTTGATGGTGGTGATGATGATGATGATGTTGATGGTGGTGATAATGATGATGAATCATGATGAATCATGAAGGTGATGGTGATAATGATAATGAAGGTAATGGTGATAATGATGGTGATGATGATGATGATTATTATGATTATGCTGTTAAAATCAAACATTTTCTCATATTCTGATAGGTCCTTCTGCAATGAATCTGTGTCATTAGATCTATACGCTCCAAACAATAAGAATCCTCGCTTCACACTCTACATAGTCGATAAACCCAAGGGGAAAATTCCAGCAAATAAGTTTGCCATCTTCATTGTTCCACAAGGAAGGTATGTATTAATATTCATTATTATCATTAATTTTTGGCATATGCCTGTGAGGCGGAAAGTGAACTGAATCCCTGTTGATCTCTCTTGCCGATATAACTGATGGGGGTGTGCAAGTGGACAATGATTTGCAGCTAGAAGAAAATCTTCTTTTTTTTGTAGGGGCTATTTTTTTCCACATTGGGGAGATTGCAGAATGGGGGGGGGGCTATTTCTTTCATCTTAAGGGTTACTTTTTTTAATAGGTGTAACAATCAATTATGCATGAAAAGCAAATATCATTCTACCATTGTTAGAATAATGATTTTCTTAAAATCTTGAATATTGTTTGTGACAGATCTTGGGACGACTGTAGAGAGAATTTTTCGCTCCAAAGCATGTATTTTGGGGGAATTTTAAGGGCTATTTGGGCTGCCATAAGGGCGAAATAGCCCGTCACCTTTATGTATTTCCTACGCTGATGATTTGAGACAGTCCAAGAGATCACTTCTGGGCCCCATCTTTATACAAAGAGTTGCAATTGATCCAATCAATTGCAACTATGGAAAGCCAGCAAAGTCAACATATAAAATGCATGTTGTCCAAAAATATTCTAGATATGAATGTAGACCCCTCAAAAAAAGTTCTGCAACTCAAGTTTGAGTGCTAATAAATTTCTTAGTGTGCCATCATCATATGTAAAAGTGGTATCATTAGAAAGTATGATTATTCCTCTTTACGATCATGTGCCGTTTGTAATGCTAGTGTTATCATGAAATACACAGACATGATAAATATGCGGCAATATAAAAATTAAATGTTGCAAAATTCGTTGCCATGTCATGTTTGAGTTCTGCAACTCAAACTGCAAGTTTGAGTGCTGATAAATTTCTTAATGTGCCATCATCATGTGTAAAAGTGATATCTTTAGAAAGCATGCTTTTTCTTCTTTACAATCATGTGTCATTTGTAATGATAGTGTTATCATGAAATACACAGACATGATAATACGCAGCAATGTTTGAAATGAAATGTTGCAAAATGCGTCGTTTCCAATAGCGAATTTCCAATTGTTTCGAGGATGGACCGAGTGCATTCACTGTCACCTGCATGGTGGAAATTCTATAGAAATGGAGACTCTTGTTAGAAATCAATGCATTTTGCAACATTTCACTTCTGACTTTTCTCAATGTTCAGGGTGATTGCATATTCCATGATTACATAATCACAGCAAATGGCATGTCATTGTAAAGTGGAACAATTCAGCTCTCCAATGATACCAGTTTCATCTTTTATTATTCATTAACCAAAAAGATATGTTCCCCCAAAACTGAGTTGCCAAACTTTTTTTGAGGGGTTTATATCCATAAATTCATTGATATCTTGACAATTTGGTGTGTTCTCTTTTGTTTACAAAGGATATTTTGCAAATTACTGTAGAAAAAAAATTATGACACTGATGGATTTCCATAGAGTAACGATTGATTGGATCAATCGAAACTCTGTGTAAGACGGGACCCTGGAAAATATTTTATTTTAGAGATAACTGAAGAATCCATTGACAGAATCAACTTAATTATTTTGGCTATTTTCCAGGGCTGTAATGATTTCAAGCTTTGCTTTTGTGATGACCCTTGCAACCGTCCTATTTATTGTGTAACAGAAAATACCACTTTATATTTTTCATTTATATATGATATATTATTTTGATGATTCATACAAAACTATTGTTCATTTTCTTGATGTCAAATTTTAGAAACGTATTTTCTTGTCCAGAATTTTGTTATGAAATATGTTGCAAAACCAATAAATGAAGTGAAATGACATGAAACTTCAAACTCTCATATTGTGTTTTAGAATATTAAAGCAGGTGTGCTATTTCATTGGAGGGGAGGGGTGAATCTAAGGCAAGAAATATATTTGGATTAACACTTTCTTATCAAACATGGAGATATTATAACTTTCTCACTATGATTTTGCTGTATTTGTGCAAGCAAATTACATGCATGTTAAAGAGGAAGTAAAACAAAGTCCAAATTTATTTGCTCAGAAAAATAAACAATGCATCACTTTTGAGTACCAAAAACTACCAGTAATATGTTCAGATGGCATTGAAGTTTAATTAACGACCCTCGTTTGATAAGAACACCTGAAAGTCTTAGTTAACATTATGTGTAAAGTTCAAAGTTCATTGTGAATAAATATTTAAGATACATGTTAATTGTCTCTGTGTTATGATACAAAGACTCTTGCCTATTTGTTCCTTAGCATTAGAATGTCTTGATATCCACTACTGGAAGAAGAAGATTTTAGAAAGGTCTGCTTACATAGACTATTGATTAGGGGGAGGTTTCCGAGAATGATTTTTTTTTTTCATACTGAGAAATAGATTATCTTGTATGTTTGCCATCTCTGTATGCTTAAGTCTGCACAGCTGTGTGTGATTTATTAATCTGCACAATATCCATACAAGTTTAGGAATTTATAGTTCATTTTGTCAAGCAGTAATTCTGCCATCACTTGTGTTTTTACCTGAGTAAATGTAAGTATATAATAGAAAGACCGCTTTATGCAAGATCTGTCTTGATATTGTTTTAGTGTACCATGTATTATAAAATAGTGATATGGAATATTAAGCCCGGCTCATACTGTGCGATTCGTTACAATCCGAATTTCAAAGAAATTACATTTGATGTGGACATTCTAACCAGTAAAATCTTACGGATCAGAGTTCAGAATAGTGGTAGGACTACTGAGATCGAAATTCAGTCCAGTTCGAGCCTCCCTGAATGAATAAAAACAAATTCAATGCTAAATCATAATGATGTCATAAGCTGCAACTTGAAGCCAATTTGGACTTAACTCCGACTACAGGGCTTGCCGCAAAGTCAAAATATGATTTCAGTATTCCTAACATCATGCCAAACTTTAAATAAAATAATTTTACATCTTGGAACTTTCATATATAATGCTAAATGTGATTCATTGGAAAGTTGTGTCTCAACGAATTGCTTAGGGTGAGCCGGCCTTTATGGATTCTAGTCATATGATATGATTGGCTGAAATCTATCATGTGAACTGCCGTTAGCATATATAATAAGCTAACAGGAAAATTTGCTAATTACTAGTTCCAATCACTAGTTCTTTCACCGGTCATGGTTTTAAGATGAGGATGGGCTATCAAAGATCAAGGATCTATGTCACTATTTTAGAAAACATGTAATACACATCATTTTGCTTGGTTATGAGAATAGTTAAACACACCTGTTACCTTTGAAACAGTATACAGGGGTGTGAGAGTTCAGCTATTTAGCTGATTTCAGCTATATTTGTTCTTAATTGTCAAGCTTATTTCAGCATTCTTTGTTTTTTGTCTGTACAAAAGTATAGGAGCTTTTGCAATTTCAGCTATTTTAATTTGTTGTTGCTCACACCCCTGAGTATAAAGGCCCTCAGCTCAGCCTTGTGCATGTTATAACTGTTCCAAGGGTACCTAGTGCATATAATTCTTACTAATGCCCTCAATGATATGTATTATTTGTATATTTTACGTTCATGTAGTTAGCCGGAGGTAGATTTGTTCTTAGTTGTGTGTGTGTTTTTAATTTCACATTCTTACTTGTTATGACACATTTAAATACTATTTGGTTGGATAGGGATGGATGACCTTGAATAAGGGGAATACCCTGTGAAAAAATACATCACATTTTATACATGGTAGATTTTTGGGACCCATTTATCGTGGCTGGGCTAATAAAACCTGATATATATTTCAAAATTTGAAACATTTTTATGACATCTCAGAGTAGGCTAGATTTGAGCATGTTATAGCATGGGTAGCAATCTTCTTTTGCTAATAAAACCTGATATATATTTCAAAATTTGAAACATTTTTATGACATCTCAGAGTAGGCTAGATTTGAGCATGTTATAGCATGGGTAGCAATCTTCTTTTGCTAATAAAACCTGATATATATATCAAAATTTGAAACATTTTTATGACATCTCAGAGTAGGCTAGATTTGAGCATGTTATAGCATGGGTAGCAATCTTCATCGGCTAATAAAACCTGATATATATTTCAAAATTTGAAACATTTTTATGACATCTCAGAGTAGGCTAGATTTGAGCATGTTATAGCATGGGTAGCAATCTTCTTTTGCTAATAAAACCTGATATATATTTCAAAATTTGAAACATTTTTATGACATCTCAGAGTAGGCTAGATTTGAGCATGTTATAGCATGGGTAGCAATCTTCTTTTGCCTCTCAATCTTTTTGCCTCGATCAATCCCTCATATGGAATAATCATTTAGATTACATTAACAAGAAGATAGGATCTAAAATATCACTTCTCAGAAGGCTTCGGCCTTTCCTTACTCAAACATGCTCTAAATTACTTGCCAATGCACTAATTATGCCACATTTTGATTACTGTAGTCCGGCTTGGTCCAATTGTAATTTGAATGTAAAAGACGCAATTGTCAAAAAAAAAAAGAATGGCTCGAATTATCTTACAAGTTGATACTAGGACCCCAACTGTAGAGGTGATGCAGAAGTTAGGCTGGGTTTCAATAGAGGAGAGATGGAAATTCCAAATAATCAAACTTGTTTACAATGCCCTAAATGGTAGTTGCCCACAATATATTTCAGATTTGTTTGTTCAATTATCAAACACCCACTCATACCGTACCAAGAATTGCTGATAGTAATGGGATCATAATACAAAAGTGTAAAACAGAGAAGGGAAAGAAAAGGATTTCAGTACACGGTTCAATTCTGTGGAATAATATTCCATCTACAATAAGAAGGGCGGAAACCTTGCAATCATTTATTTCATCTTATTGGAGAAACCGAAGATCTTATTCCAGGTTTTAAGACACAATTCGCTAAACTTTATTCTGTTTGTATCATTCTAATTTGTTGTCCTTTGTTTTTTCCTTTTGTGTGTGTTTAAATGTAGCAGGGCCCTCTGGGAGAACAGTGTACGTCACTGATGAGGCTACCCTGGATAAATAAGACTTTATAACAATAATAAATAATAATAACAGGTACCAGGAGACTATTTTCAGACAATATAAAACTGCCACAATTGCTATATAATACAGCCTTTTTATGCTGCCTCAAAATTATTGAATTCTAAGATACATTTACATATGTAGAATGCTTGGACTCTTACAGATGGCATATATTTTATTAATACAAATTGCTGGATTTGTATGTGGCTTTTTGCGAGAGGATACAACATACTGTTATTACGGTTTGCTTATGGTGCTGCTGTGCCTATATGTGTACAAGCATTATTAGTATGGGTTTCTGAGATCTGAAGTTTGTCAATCTTTCTGCATAACGTATTTCAGCTATTTATATGTAGTTCCCCTAATTTTTATGTCTGACATTGGTCTTTTGTTTATGTACAGAGAGACACATTACCTGTTTGGTACCGACAAAGGGAGAGGGCAGTTAGCCAATCAAGCAGGTTTCCAACGTC